>NC_056730.1:921326784-921626784 GCF_019279795.1 Protopterus annectens
ATGTATGTTTAACTTTGAAAATAATGTTATGTTTTGTAAAGTGTTTTATAATAAGTACTATATGTGCTAAATGCTGGTATTGCTTATGACTGTAATCTGCTTGAAACTAGCATTTACTAAATGTTCAATGTGTATTATTATTTTGGAGCTTTTCTCCCCGGGCCTCCACTGAAAATGGACATGTATCCAGTTGGACTATCCCAGTCAACAAATGTAAAATAAGTAGATATATATATATATATATATATATATATATATATATATATATATATATATATATATATATATATATATATATATTTATTTATGTATTAGATTACATATATATATATATATATATATATATATATATATATATATATATATATATATATATATATATATCATTAGTTCATCAGGACTACAGAGAATATAAGCAATACAGTCTGTAGTTGTAATTAGTGAAAATGTTCAGGTGGTCACACAGGAACAATACCCATGTACACAAGTCAGCTTTTGACCAGAGATTTCAATATCCACTTCCTAATTTCAGCACCATTTTCAAGTGGTACAGTATTTCATATAAAAACAAGATTATTTAAGGCCCTTCCCACAGCTGTTGTAACAAGGTACATCAGCTGACATGAGTTATATGAGAAGTACAGGTCCCTCTGGAGAACGTGACATCACAGTCCATTCAATATGGCCATGCAGGCATTGCTTCACAAAAACTGAAAGGGTGTGAGGAGGAGTGTCCATATTTTGAAGATTGCTGCCTCAGTTTGGAGCTTTGAAGGGACTCTGATAATAAAAATATTTATTTTGCAGCTGTGCAACAAAATCAGTCTCAAAACAGGAGGATATGGAGGGTGACAAAGAACACTTGTAATATCTCAGACATTCACCGTGGTGGAAAAGATGTCCATTGAGGGTAGGGAGAGCAACACACTCAGGGAAGAGATGGGTAGTCAGGGGAGTCATGCAAAGAATAAACATTAGACTGGTCAGCATACCGGAATGGATCCCAGAAGAAAGCCTAGCTAACTGCATAAATATGAGCAACATGATGTTGCTCTACAATATCTTTCATGAAAGACTAACTGGAGGGAATAGTAGATCATATCCATACTAGTGGGAGAAACCAATGAAGGGGCCCCCTAGGGATGTGCTTTACATTGTGCATGCGTTTAAAACAAAAGACTGGATAGTCTAGGCAGCAAAAGGAAAAATCTCAATAAAAGAAGCACACAAGTCAGGCTGGAGGGTAAGTATTGTACATCAGTATACAAAAAAAGAAAAGTGCTTGATGCGTCTCATATAAGAAGACTTTTTCTTTTTGGAGGGGGGGCATGATTAACCTGATATGTCCTGAGGAAAGGTGGGACTTCATGGCTCATGAAAGGAATAACCATTGCAAAAATGTTAGTAAAATCTGCTGAAAGTCTTAAAATGTGAAACTGTATTCACAACTCTGGAAAAAAAAACTAAAGTCCCAAGTAAGTTACTGATGGGTATGCCATTGCCAGGGAGAGAGATGCACAGTTCCAAGAAAAATTAGAAAAGATTAGCAACGCAAAACAAAAATACAGAGGCCATGCACCCAAAGAAAGATAGTCGAGTTACAATAACAGCAGAGCTGTACAACATGGAAGCATACCACTGTAAGGAAAATAGAATTAGAACCCTAGTATAGCACATGTGTAGTACAGGACCCCAGTAACATTTGCACAACAGTATCCATTTAAAGAAAGAGGCAGAAAATGAGAGAATGAGAATAAAACAGGACCAATCAGAGGCAGTCGTCGTACTGGGTGGCCCAAAGGAGTTTAACAGCCTCATAAATGGAATGCAGGGAACAAATGAACTGATCCCTCTCAGAAGAAAGGAAGCATACAAATGAAAAAAAAAATGGAGCAGGCAGGTAAGGGAAAGTCAAAGATGGAGGGATCACACAGTAAGTGCAAGATGCTGTTTATTTACTTGCCTCCAGGTTAGAAAAATATGACATGATAGACTCCAATTTAATATTAGTAAGCTTGTTAGTAAATTAAAAAAAGGAAAGAAGAGAAGAGGGAAAGAGAAGAAAGCCATATTTGAATACAGGGTTTTAAACTCAATCACATGTACAGCATTGATCACACTGTTTATTGCTTCAATCCTGCAGTGATAGTTGTATGGGCTGTTTAGTCCCTTCCAAGCCTACAGTGCTTGAAATGCAGACCACAGGTAGTAGAGCTTAATTATAGTACCTTAATTATACTACTGAATTCTCAGTAGTCAGTGCTGCAGCTAAGCATTTTAAATATGAGAACATTATTTTAACTGGCATGTAAGATAAAAGCTGCCTCTCAAGTTAAAAAATCCCACATTTCAATTTCTTTTATTCTGAGCTGTAGCCAGTTAGTGCTCAGCCTGCCAGCATTCAGGAATATGACACCTCACTAATCGACTTCTAGCAGGTGTTAATGAGTTAAGTGGTCAACAGATCCAAGAATCCTAGAGCTGCTTGTTTTTTTTTTTTTTTTAGCTAGTGGGGGGGGGGGGTCACTGGTTGCAAGGGGAAGGCTCTGCAAATGACTGCATTTCTGCACAGGTCATTCACAGACAGTAGCTTGCTGAATGAACAGAGATAAAGTTGCATAGACACATTGAAATTAAAATTGAAAATAACAGCAGCTGTTGACTGTTGTCTTTTTTCCTCAATTTCATTTTATTTAATTTGAGTGAAGTTGCAATTAGGAACTGTAACAGGGGAAGTAGGCTATAAATTGAGAAGTTTAAAGACATGAGAATGAGAGAACTTATATGCAAATGAGAGCACTGTACTTCATGAGGCAATTAACTGCCAGTGTTTAAAGAGGAAGGAAGTTCTGTGAACATAGATATGAGATGCAAAATATAAGGCAAGCATATTTGCACAGTAGAAAATCAGAGGGTAGAAAGAAGAAGGGAATAGAGTACATTGTATTGCAAATTAGGAAAGGGCAGAATAAGGGTGAGACAGGAGAAAAATAGTGAGTGTGGCAAACAGAGAGGGGTCCCAACTTGAAATAAAAGGGTGTAAAGTTTGCAAGCAGTTGTGGGTGAGTAGTGATAAAAGCAGCACAAGGGAAGCAGATTTAAAAAGGGACAAGATCTGAAACATAAGAAATAGAAACCATATAGCAAGACTAAAAAGAGAACAGGCCAACAGAGGAAATTCGGAAATCAGTCACCTTGGGTAACATATACAGACGAGTCAGTAGGGCATGAGGAAAATGCCGAGTGTAGATGCCAGGTTAGCCAAAGACAAGATGAGGGAGGAATGTGGCATGAGGGAGAATCATGAGCATAGGCACCAGGCTAATCAAGCATAAAAAGAGGGTAGACAGGGCTTATTTATCTCAGAGACAGTAGAGGGGGCAAGTGGTCTGGATGGTGCAGATTATGGAATGGAATGTAGGAGGAAATAGCTAATCTGCTCAAGACAGCAAAGAGAGTAAGAAGGTGCAAAAAGATCTCCAAGATGGGAGTTTATACTAATCATAAAAAAACAGTAAAACAAAATCACAGCTGCTGAAGGAGATGGCATGCTGTACCTCATGGGATATGAGTCAAGGTAAGTGTCTGCTAGTTGTTTTTATGGCCACTGTCTTTGTGCTGCCTCTTAGACAGGACAGTCTGTGACAAGACAAATTAAAACTTAATAGCTCTGCCGCAAGGCAGATTACATATTCAGAAGGTGTAGGGGTCATGTCCAGTTGAAAGTCATCAGCAGACGTGTAATCAGAAGATAGGACATAGTACAGGGGCTTTGGTGGCTTACCAGGTTATATTCTCTGTGCTGATGTCATGCATTTGGGTGATTTTTTGAAGCTTCAGCCATTTTACCATGACAGTACAATAATATATTGAAATGTTGCCCTAATAAAGGGATGTGACTGTGACTTTCTGTCATTGTTGGGTGCTGTGTTACATCACTGACTACGGGAGAGCACTTTGGTGGTTGTAACATGTTGCTGATGGTAGTAAAACTTCCCACAGGGACAGCACTGCAGTTCTGTGTAATGAACATGATGGAAAGCATTTCACAGCACATTTCTGGTGATGTTATTGTGCAGCTACAATATCCTTTATTTATTTTTTTATATTGTTTTTGTTTTGGTGTGGATAGTCCACAGCTGTGGTCCCCTGAATTACGCAGTATACTATGTATATGATAGTGAGGACCTTCATTTGCATCTATACTGAGTACCACAAGTCCTCCATGTGCATAGTTATGTTTATAAATAGATTACATTATACTGATTGGCATTTTTATGAATTGAGTAGAGCTGTGGTTTGCAATTATATCGCTTCCCACTCCTAATTGTGTATGTCAAAATTGTCTCAGAAATTGGAATATTAAGGCAAATGCACTGACAAGAAAAGTCATTTGATAATAATGTGAATCTGAAGGTGGGAAATTTACTAAAATAAACACCAGTAGTAGAAATAAAAGCGTAGTAAGAGCTGTACAGACAAAGTACAGTAAATTCCACTGGATGAAGGAGCCAGCCAGAGTAACAGCAAAATAAATGCAAATAGATGGAAAGATTTGGAATAGGAGACTCAAGTTTGAAGAGTTGTGCATAGGTGTATAACAAACTTCACTGGATAGTGGAGAAAGAGGCCAAGAGGTTTGAGAAAACAGAACAAGAAAAATCAAACAGTTAAAAGGGTGAAATTAGAGAAGAGTGTGTCAAGTTGGATGCTGGAGAGAAGCCTTGAAATAACTGGAGTGGGATGGTCATACTGGCTAGAGGGAGAGTATGGGATAGGAAAAAGTGTTGATAATAAATAAAAAGGTAGGGAAAGGAGATGACTAGACTATAAAGATTCTGTAAAACATAACCATTTATTATAGGATGGGGATAATGAAGAAGTAAGGCCAATAGAAAGAAGGCACTGGGATCATCTGTCAAGCAACATAATGATTGGGTGGGTGAATAAAAGGACAGTAGAAGAGATATTAAAAAAGGTAGAGGGCAACTTAGAGAAAAATATGTAACAGAAAAGGAACCCATGGGAAAAGTATAAGGAAGTAGGAAGGATGGAAGGGAAAAGGGAAAGGAAATATATGATATAAAGAAGAGGGAGTACATAGCAGAGGAAGTACAAAGGATACTTAGAGGCAGGTTGGTAAAGGAAAAGAAATGGGAGGTAATGGAGGAAACCTGGGAGAAGGCAACCCAGAAAATCAAGGTCTCTAAAGGTACTGCAGCAGTTATGTGATTAGCAGCTTAGAATACCAAAACGTGATTCTGCATTCTGTCATTCCTTAGAAAGCATGGAAGAGATCAAAATGATGGTTGCTGGAAGATGCGGGTGTGCATGTGGGTGGAGGTGAAAATGGGAAAATGCGATAAAGTAATGAAAAGAGATTTAGGGAATAGAAATAAAAAAAATAGATGGGAATTGTGCCTCTTTGGTCTACGTAATTACCAGAAACCAACAGACAAAAGAATCAGGAAATGGATTCTTATGTTTGCTGTGGAATAAAAAAAGTTATATGGCAACCAGTTGTAGAGGGGAAAGTCAGAACTGGAAGTCGAATACTGGTGGCTCGAACACACTCATGCTAATGGGAATACATGAAATAATGCTGAGTAGGAATTGTCATAACACTGAAATCTGTGAGTATTATGGGGAAGACATATAGAGTTACCTTATAATTGGTGGGGGGAGGCAAGAGATAGAGAGAAATTTAACCAGAGGAAATGAGGAGGAGGAGGACACTGCAGATGGGTCCAGTTTTGTGTAAGAAAAGTCTTATAGTATTCTGAAATATGGAAAACTGAATGTACTATCTGCATCCTAGAATTTCTTTGTTAGCCTTGAATGATGCATCTGTTTGGATGTGCCAATACCATTCTTTTGCATGTAAAGTAAATTTAAAAAGTAGATTCTGAAAGCATGTTATACTTGCATAACATGTATTTTCACAGTAAGCTAAGAAAGCCAAGAAATGAGTTATACAGAGGTCATTTGGCCATTAGCCAGTGACATGAATTTAGTTGCTTTATTGGTAGACTCAGGCTTAGAACTGCAGAGTAGAAGTGGTTGGTATATTGAATGGCCTCATAAGAAGAAATGAGGAAATAGGGGCTCTGAATAAACACAACTCTGCAATCAGAGGGAAGGAGATTTTGATGATTTATATATGCCCTTGGGGACACCTAAGGGCTTGGTTTTCATTTTTGATATGGTTTCATTGCCTATAAATAAAGAAAATAGAGACAAAGAAAGCTCCAGAATTATTACCAAATATTTTAGTGTTCACTGTAGCATCTACCTGCCCCTTGACTGAGATGATTTTTAACAAAGGACAGAGGGTATGATGAACATTTCCTGGCACCAAAGAGTATTTTCTTATGTTTGATTGTATTACAGGAAAATTCCAGAATGTATGAGGCAAGCATCATGGTTAGCAAACCTCAGCTGTAATGAACATTGTGGGAAAGTGACAGAATAATCCACTTAGAAGAAAGCAGTCACCTTCCCAGTTAACAGAACTAAAGCTTGTACCACTTATTTAAAAAGTGAGCTTTACTGTTTTACATTGTTACATGTAACCCTTCAGATGACTAAGTAAACCACTCAGAGGACAGCAGCTTGAAGCTGAAGCTCCTTAGCTGTTAAATCAGTAGGTTGTGGTCAATGGTGTCCCAGGCTTCAGATATATCAGGAAGGAGTGCTGCTCCTATTTCCCCCACAGTTTTGCCTGATGTTATGAATTCAGCTACTGGAAATGCAGCAGTATCAGCACTGTGTCCTGTGTGGAAGCCTTGCCTGTAGTGCTAGGAAGTGGTTCTCCTGCAGAAATGCCAATAACTGCTTATGGATGGCTCTTTTAGGGACTTCCACTAGTGGATTTAGAAAGGCGTTTGGTCTGAAACGTTTTAAGGTAATGTCCATGACCCCTCTTGTAAAAAAGGGAAACAGTAATTTCCTTTAATACTGCTGACAGTTTTCTCTCAGTTAAACTTTTGATAAAAATTCTTACCAGAGTGGCAAGAGAATCTGTCATTAAGCAAATGTATTTCAGAGGTATTCCACTGAAAGATTCTGGTCCTGTGAAATTAATGTGATATAGAGGCTTTTAACTAGATGCTCATCATATTGATCACTACTGCAGTAGCATTAGCTATATGGGTTGTATCCAGCCAAGGATATAATTGCTAGCCAGCTTCCAAAGCTTCAGACCACCTTCCATGCACCAAAGTGTTAGCCTGAGCTTGGATGACTAAAAAGGCATGTTTGGTTGGGCACCAAGTCCTCCAGAGCTTTCCAGCCATCGAAGAGAGTGCTTCTCTGTAGGCTTTCAAGGATCGACAGTCTGCTTGTGCTGTTCTTTTGCTGGGCGGATAAGTTCCCTTTTGGGGAGAACCTTCCACATTATAGAAATATTTGTTTTATTATACTTTCCTGTTTAGGAAAGTTATGTTAAAGCTAGGAGTGTATGTTTTAATGGACTGTCATGAGACTGAATTGTACTTTTAAACAGGAGCTGTCTATTCTTCTGCCTAAAACTTGTTTAAAATAGAAAAACATTCTTCTGTGGAGAAGCTATATTTATTTTACTTTTAGGGCTGGCATAGTGTTTTAAAGTTTTTTTACTGAGTTTTTGTATGAAAAAAGTGACATTTAAAGACTTAAATTTATTTACCAACTTTTTCTACTTGTTTTCACTTGGAAAAAAGACATTTTAGCTGGACAATGGAACCAACTACCAGCCACAAAAAGAAAAACGTTAAGCAAACAGCCTTTGCCACCAGAGCAGACTATCAGTTTGCCTCAGCAATAGGTGGATAACTCTGCTGTGGATATAGCTTGTTCCTAGACCATTCATCTTTTACCCTGGATTCCTCAGGTGTAGCACCTGCAGCCACTATGGACCGGGGGTTATCAAAGTCCTCTGTGGCTATTGAGGTCCTTTGAATGGGGGCGGGAGACATACTCTTGTTGGTCCTAAGAGAGGGAACAGTGAAGGCTTCCCTGTTTAGTCAGAATGTTCCTGCTCATCCCCTGGGAAGCTGCTACTGCCATTAATAACCTGACTAAAACTAAACACAGAACTACTGCTCTTCAAATTTCCTTAGAGAGGAGTAGTTTACTGGGTCTTGCTCAGGGTTTAATTCAGGCTATTTATCCCTCTTGTAAGGTGATATCTGGTAAAAGAAAAATATACATCTTTTCCTGCAGAGATTCAAGATTCTGAATCTATGCATGAAGACGAAAGGACACTCACAGGGTTTTCTCTTTCAGACTCAGATGAGAACTCAGATTCTGATTTTCCCTGTTTGGGTTTCTCTTTCCCTGAGACTGCTTCCAGAATGTGCCAGTGTTTTCAGTGGGAGAACACCAAGGTTTCTCATTCCCTCAGAAAATACTTTGGGATGTTACAGAAAGAATTTACAAAATCTTCACACATTTTCTCATTTCTTTCAACTCTGGAGGATGCTTACAATGTTCCTGATGGTCAGCATGCTGTCCCTAAAAATGCAGGTAGAATGTATAAAGTTCTTGACCCTTTTAAGTTGTTAAACACTCTTCTCAAACCTGACTCAGCAACTGTAGCTTTATTTAATTCCAATCCAACACTTTCTGCCAAGGATGGAAAGATTATTGATACGCATCAGTAAAAAGCGTATGCTTCTGAAGTTGATTTTCAGAATTTTGAATTGTCAGACTCTCATAAAGTTTATTCTGAGTAATTGTGGAAGTATGAGTAATGTTTTTTCTGCACTTTCTTCTTGTGAGGAAAAAGTGCATTAAATAATTCAGTTTCTGCCATTGTATAGTGTGTGTATGACTCGGTTGATACTTGTTCCAGGGCTGTGACCACTGGCACTGTTATTTATTTATTTTATTTTACATTTGTTTACCAGGATGGTCTGAATGGGACAGTGCCCATTTTTAGCGGAGGCCTGAGGAGAAAAGCTCCAGTCTAAACTTAAATACAGATTATCACAACAAGTAATAGAAATTATTAACAAAATTGACAAAAAAGTGTGTTAACACATTTACAAGATAAAAATGTAAAAACAAAAATATGTACATAATATCAAATAGAACAAGACTTTAAACACTTGAATATAGGCAAATATATGCAGGGAGATCACTTAGGCAAAGTACTGCATAATTACTAATTTTTCTGTGGTGAGAGTTGCAGCTAGGAATGTTACTGCTTACAGATTCAGTCTGATGAAGCGGTTCGAGAGAAGTGAAAGCGCTTACTTTTTGTCAAAGTATTAAAGTGATTTCTACAGAATTACAGACATGGTGGAGTGGCTCATTTATTTATTTTTTTTATAAAGAAGTAGTATTGTTAGAAGGGTTATGTTAACAGAGTTAGTACGTATAGCCAAATTGTATAAGTAATGCAAAGCTAATAATTAACCTGGAGTGTAACATGTGCAAAGCCAGGATTCAAGTAAGTGTCTTTTGAGAGATATTTTGAAATTATTAAGATTGCTTATGGATCTAATGCTATGTGGAAGAGTATTCCAATTTTTAGCAACAAAGTTAGAGTAAAGAGAGTTGCCTGCTATATTGGATACTTCGGTTACTTGGAGTACGTCTTTGTCAGATGATCAAAGAGTACGAATGTTTGAGTAGAGTTGTAGAAGATTTTTTAGGGAAGGTAAGTTGCCAGGATTGTGCATTATTTTCTGAGCCATTATTAACTGGTTATAGTTCACAATATGAGGTAGTTTCAACCAAGAAAGATTTTTTAGGCATTGGCAGTGGTGGGTTGAATGTGTGGAATCTGTTGCAAATTTGGCAGTCTTATTATAACATGATTCTAATTTACTTATTTCTGACTTTTTGAGGTTGGTTAAGTATGGAGGATGCATATAAGAGTGAGGAGAGAAGGTGGGTTCTAGCTATGGCTATTCCTGTAGCATCTGTTAAGAATTTTTTTTGAGGAGGTTTGCCTGACTGCGTTCTTAGAACCTCCCAGATCATGTGAAAAAATTAGATTTTAAATTCTCCTTTGTATAGGGATTTAGTTTTTGGTTCCTTTGCTGCAGAGGTTATCAAAATGTGCAATGAAAGGGGTACTTGAAAGGGGTAAGTTGATGCAGGGAATTTCTTAAGAGTGTTCTGCCCTCCTTTTCCAAATTTTCTAAGGGATTCTCTAATCAGTCATTCAGTTTTGGCAAAAACACAAAACAGTCTCAACAAAATGTTGGTAAGCCGAAATTTAAGAAGAAATAGCAAGAGGTTTCTATAAAGAATTCAGGAGATTCCCAAAATCAAGAACAGTCCAGCAAGTTAGAATGACTTTTTAAGGAACCTTGTCCACCTCTCCCACACTGACAGTCTCTCATTCCTTCCTGAAAGTCTGAATCTCTAATTTTCTGTTTGACAACAGGTAGATTCAGACAAATGGGTTTTGAAGATCTTTCATCAAGGTTACAGTTGGCAGTGGAAGGAAATCCCTCGTCCACCATACCAGACTCTTTTATTTCCCTGTGCCCTTCAACACATGCTGTTCCAATGAGAGAACCCGGTGTTTCTTAAGGTTTTGTGTATCTGGACCACATTATCAGTTCTGTGCCTTACCTTTTTTGTCTATTCACTGCACCAAGTGTGTTAACAAAATGTCTAGCTCAAGTTATAGCTCTCATTGCAGGCTATAAAGTATTCACATTTTTCCATTGTTAGACAACTGGCTTGTCTTTGCAGAGCCTTGGGATATAGCTTCACAGCACATTCTCACTCTGCAGGCATCATATGTTCTTTCAGAGCAAATTGTGTGACAGAGAAGCTGAGCAGGACAAGGGAGGATCCTCAAGAAGAGAAACTAGATTTGGGATATTCCCAGATTTCGTCCATCTGTAGTGAGTTTCTTAAGTAGACTTATTTGCCTCCTTTCTAAACACTCAGCTGGCAAGATTCTGCTCCATGACTCTATGCAAGAAGGCCCAGAAGACAGAACTCCATGCAAGAAGGCCTGGAAGACAAATCCTTTCCTTGGACAGGAATTTTCCTGTATGCTTTTCCACCCTTTCCATTGATATCCAGAGTACTTCTGAAGATTCAGAAGCAATCCCCCAGTGTCATTGTTGGGACTCCATTCTGGCCTAGGCAACAACGTGTCTACCTTCTTTTGGAAATGGACAGGGGCAATTACCACAGGTGTCTTCACAGAATGGATGGACCTAATCACTCAATATTAGGGTTGTTTGATACACCTCAACCCCAGTCAGCTGAATGGAAGATAGTGTCTTAATTCCCTTTAGGCACCTGCTAACTGAGGACATGCAGCAAGCGCTAAAAGAGACAGGAAAGCCTGCTACTAAAATATCATATATTAGCAAATGAAAAAGGTTTTCTAGTTGGTGCCAAGAACATAACCAGCACCCATTCAGGGCTAAGTTGTTCTCTGGTTTTACAATATTTGTGTGAGTTACTATTTTGTGGCCTTTCGTACCCCTTCATCAAGGTTCATTTATCGGCCATTTCAGCATGTCTGCCCATGGATCCTCCTCTTTCAGTGCATTTTTATATTAAATATTTTTGAAAGAGGTTTTGCCTAAAAGACCTCCAAGAAAACCAGCAGCACCTTTTTGTGATCACAGTTTTGCATTAGAGAAGCTAATGTGTGAACCAGCTAATCTGACTGACTTGTGGTTCTTAGCATAGAAAACTGTTTTACTGGTTGCTCTGACATCTGAAAAAAAAAAAGAGTATCTGAGTTGCAATCTCTTTTGGTGAGTCAACCCTTTCTCATTTTCCACAGAGACAGGGTTTATGCCTAAAGTGTTATCTGAGTTTGCTTTAAGTCAAACTGTCCATCTCCCCGTTGTTTTTTTCTGAACCTCAAAATGAGAGGGAAAGGATAATCCATACCTTGGATGTCTACAGACAACTCTGGTGCTAACTTGGCAGAATTAATCTTTCATATCCTCAGATCAATAGTTCATTTTCTTGTGAATGTAAGACAAAGGGATAATCTGTGTCAAAACAAACTGTTAATGGTTGTGTCAGTCTATTACCGTTTTTATACTTAACACAACAAAAGTGTTCCAGGCAGTGTCAAGGCCCACTGTACAAGAGCCTTGGCTTCATCGCTGGGTTTTTGAAAAGTGCTGGATTCTAGAAGTTCTCTAGAAGCAGCAACTTGATCATCTAGATATACATTTACAAGGCATTACAAGCGTGATTCCTTCTGTAGATCAGACCTTACTAGTACCCTTCTCCTTCCACTTCCCAGATGTAGTAAGCTGGGGTAATCTCCCCATAAAGCTAAGAGTACTGCAGCAGTTATCAATATAATGAATATAGTATAATTATGTAAGTAAACTTAATATAACAGTAGATTGAATGATCATTTCTGAATTATCTGCTCCCTACCTCCATCCCTCATGTTTATTGGGGTCTTGTTTATGCCTGTGACACCCCACCACTGAACAAACAAGCAAGGATCCTCAGTCCTCACCACTGGCAACAGTGGGGGAAGTACACTGGGAGGATGACAGTTACACACACAGTATTTCCAGATGCAGCTCTCTGCATCAAGTGCAGTTTAATTTAAGAGCACACAAAGATCACAGTCCAGAGCTGGTGTCTCCCTTTTTCTCCAGATCCCCAATAAGACTCCTCACTGGCACAGCTATAGAGTTGAGTCCTTAGCTAGGGTTCCAAGCCAAGTCCTCCAACACTGTCTATGTCCAACCAGTGCTTTGCGTTCCTGCCCAAGTAGCTGACACACACACACACACACACACACACACACACACACACACACACACACACACACACACACACACACACACACACACACACACACACACACACACACACACACACACACACACACACACACACACACACACACACACACACACACACACACACACACACACACACACACACACACACACACACACACACACACACACACACACACACACACACACACACACACACACACACACCTTGGAAAGGCTGGTCCAGGCTTACTAGCTATGCCCTCTTCTGCCCAGACTATAATGTAGTTATCACTGCCACCAGATCTCTTATCAGCTACTTTAAGGCCCTTAACAAAAGGTGTCCAATCTTACTGTGTAATGTTACTAACAATACAAATGGTAGTTTGACCAAGAGCAAGGCTATTAGGAGTGGTCCTTAGTGTCACCAAATAAATATGCAAGTACTCTCAGAACACAAATATGTTTCTACACAGATCAGCCATAATGAAATGTTTAAAGATATTAATAATAAATAAAGGAACAAGACAATACCAAATATGTATTCACAGTGACATCAGTTCGAAATCACAGGAAATATTTAAAACAACATTGCAGGACAGTCTCAAATAAATGTAAAGAAAAATATCTAAGCTAAGCTTTGCTATATTCCTGACTATATCTAAGAGAATTACTATAACTAATAACGTACTACAGAGCAAGGCAAATATGTGGGGGATGGGTCCTCTTGTCAGGTCCAAGACAGACTACAGAATGCTGTCTCTCTCTCAGAGACTTCTTAAATTAATATCTCAAATATTACTGCTGGTCTAACTTCCAGAATGACATCATTTCTTGTCGTCTGACTTCTAGTACCCAGGCCCAAAACAACCATTGATGGCAGCTGGGTAGCATTTAGCATCTATCTGTAAAAGTACATAGACAAGGGCTTTTCCTCAGATCTTTGGCAAATGCTGGAAGTCATAAAACAATAAAACACTTCCAAGACAATGCAGAAAGCTCCCTGGTTTTAGACATTGTGCCTCCTTGCTGCATTGAAACTGAAAGATGTCATCTTTTATTGAGTGGCCATAAAATAATTTAATTTCAGCAATTTTTCTGCAGTTAACCTCCTGTATTCTGGTTTCCACTGTTAAAATATATACATTTAAACAGTTACAATAGTGCATGTACATTTCTGTTCTATTCCAGTAGGGCATGCTGTGGTTAAAGTTTAAGCACAAGCACTTTATAAAGTATCTTTTCAACACACGTCTGTACAAACCTAGTGTGATATATAATTGACACACAGTCCTAATACATTTGTAACACAAGCACCTTATATGAATCATGTTTATATTCACAAATGACATATAATTATTTACAAAATTCCAGAAAGCTGGGCTAGCAGTATCCCTTTCATCACAATGCCAGGGTGTGAATATTTGTTTTTTCCTAGCATTGTTCTTTCAAGGCTGATCCCCACTCTCTTTGTTGGCATGAAGGCTTTGAAGGGCTTGGTACCCTAACCTATCAGCTCAGCCTGAGCTGACATAGTTTGGGGTCCAGAAAAAGTGCCCTGAAGTTTTGGAGGCTGGCCTGCTGTTATATCCTTGGCACAATATCACCTGTATAGCTAAGGTAACTTTACTTTTCCCATTGACCACAGGTAGAGGGGAGGTGTCTTAACTGATGAAATCATCCAAGAGGTTAAGGTCTGAGTACTCTTTCTTAGAAGAAGAATATGAATCTCTGACCAGTAACTGAAATGGACACCTAGGCAAAGCAGCTTGGTCAGGAAATTTACCACAGTTAAGGATGACTTTTATAACCTTCCAGAATTTTTTGGAAGACCTGGATTGTACTGTCAGAGGGTGGTAGAATATGTATGGATAAATGCTGGGGCAGGTGACAGGCATTTGCAAAGGACTAGTGGCATAATTTGAGCATACGTGATTAACTAAAATAATCTTCTATTTACATTCTTCTGAGAGTAAAAAAGTTTTGCATTTTAAAGGTTTATAGGCCAACATTTAGGGATGGATATAGTGGTTCTAAGGTTGTTTAAGGATTGTTAGGGGAGAGGCACTTGGAGGAGACATGCAATAGTGAGGAAAAGAGTGATTTTGCAGTTTTGGACACCTAGATAACATGAAAATAAAAATATTTCTAGTATTTAGAACTCAGTGATTTCAGTTAACCAACCTGTGCCTCACAAAGATTGTCTAATCATGCTCTGTGTAACCTAGTTTAGAAAATATACCCAGTGAGACCACTGTGGTGGCACAGAGGGATAAGAACCTAACTACAACCTGGCTGACATGGTCAATAAGTGATTCAGGAGACTGACAGAATGGCAGGGAGGGATGGATGTGCCCATCCTTGGGTGAGGGTGCTTGGTGGTGATGCTTCCTATAGAGAGGCATGTTCCAAAGATGGGAGTTGCCTTCAGATGCAACCAGCAAGAGTTGGAGGTAGGGAAATGGAAAAGTGGGTAGACCATGTAAAATAACTACCCACCCACCAGACAGAAGCACATGTGGCTAAAGCCCTCCAAAACATTCTTAAGTTCCACAAACAAGCCCAACAGCACTGGAGCAAGTCTTGGGGGGGGGGGTTAAGGCATATTGGTAGACCCAGGGGTGGACATGGGGCACTGGTGGCCAGGGCAATATAAATGAAGTCTGAAAAGGACAAAAAAAGGCTAAAATGTAATTCAGTAGAGCTAGTGAGTGATATGAAAGGCCACAGACTAACACTGTTTTCTGTGAGATATTTGGGCTGTAGAGCAGAGCACCACAAATTCCTTTTTATTTATCTTTCTGCTGCCAGGCTTGGCTAATATTAAGACTTCTCATAGCAGGCTAAGCCCAGTCATGCCCTCATACAAAGGATGTACCCAGTACTGTACTGTACTGGGAGCAAGAACTTCCGGGAAGTTGTTATATAGGCAGCCATGAGAGCTGCTTGTGCCCTCATTTGCCTCCTGGCAACTGAGGATATTTATATGACCCTAACTCCACCGCATTGAGAGGGATAAGCAACCTGTATCGGCTACTATGTCTTCCCAGTGTGGGTGTGAGTTCCTTTACACCCTTAATGAACACTATCACAAAGCAGTGGCTTCATGATCCAAATACCACTCTCAGAACAGGCACTGCACCACCTACCCCCCCTTTGTGGGATGTACCTGTGTTGTCAAGTGCTTGCACTACTTATCAAACCTAGAGTGCCTGGACCGTAGTTAGCACAGGCTTAGAACACCACAGATTGTTATTGCAGGTTGTATGTGCAGATGGTATTCTCTTCTTAAAAAAAAAGTTATGCAGTTTACTGACATTATCAGGTGCAGTGTATTGTAATGAACATTTCCAACCATGCAGAAATTTGTTGAACATGTGTTGAAGAGTTAAAAAGGAGGAGGTCATCAGTGGGAGCCAGGTTGAAGGCCCAACTTTGACGACTTTCTTCCTGAGGACAGAAATTTCAGAAATTGCTAGTCTTAAATTGCAGACAAATCTGATGCTTCTGAATGGACTCTTTCTCATCACCGTTGTAGCCTAGATTTATGCTAGGGAAGGTAGGCAGATATTTAGCATTGATGTGTTTGTTTTGCAATAGATATGGAAGGATTGGGTAATAAAATTAAAAACTTTTTGGAGATCCATGAAAATAGTGCTATTAAAAAGACCGATATTGATTATTAATGTGATGTTATTTGTGAGGCCCAGCATACAGTTGTAGTGTTGAGACCTTTATAAATACCATATAACAATTTTTTTAGGAAATAATGAGTCATTAAGAAACTGTCACCATGGGAAAACACAACCTTATTAAATAATTTGACTAAAATGAGCAGAATGGCTATTTGTTCTGTAATTAAAGTGAACAAAGTATGTTCATATTAATCACTGCTGCTGTAGTCTTAGCTATATGGGTTATGTTCTAACAAGGATATAACAGCCAGACAACTTTCAAGGTACCTTCTACGCACCCAAATTGTTAAGTGGCTCAAGCTGAGCTGACTGAAAGACAAGTTTGGGCGTAATGCCCTTCATAGCTTTACTGCCACTGAAGGTCACGTTCCTGTGAGGGTTTTGAGGATCAACGGTTGGCTTCTGCTTTCTTAAGCTGGGCTGCCTGGGGAGATACGTTCTCTTTGGGGAAAAACCTTCCGTTTTCTTATTTTTTTTACTCATGTTTTATTACTTTCCTCCTCAGCAAAGTTATTTTAAAGTTAGGAACATTGTGTTTTAATGGATTGTCTCAAATTTCTCAAGACAGTAATGTACTTGTAAATGGAGCACTCATTGTTTCTGTCAATTTAAAAGTAGTGTTATCTAATTGATACTTTTTTTTCTGTGGAGAAATTATATTTATTTTAAGGTTGTGGGGCTGCCATAGTGTTTGAAAGTGCTTTTTACTGTTTTTTTTCTGCTAAAAAAAGAAATTTTTGTGGACTGGTAGTTTTACGAGCTTTGTTGCTTGGTTTTCTCTCAGGACAGAGGCACCATTTTCAACTTGATCATGGAACAGATTGTCACTCCCATGGTCTGTCCTTCTTCCAGCCACAAAAAGAAAAAGTTAAGCAAACAGCCTTTCCCACCACATCAGGCTAACAGTTTGCCACAGCTGCAGGTGGATGACTCTGCTGTAGCCATTTGCTGTACCTCAGGCAACTCATCTTTTTTACCATGGATCCCTCTGGTGTAGTACCCACAGGTACTATGGACTGGGGGTTAGCCACGTCCTCTGCGGCTATTGAGGTTCCCTCAGTGGACATGGAAGAACCACTTTTGTCGGTCCTGGGAGAGGGAACAGGGAAGATTTCCCTGTTGTGTCAGAATGCTGTACCCATCCCTGGGGAAGCAGCAGCTGCCATTAGTAACATGGTTGGCCCCATTTTTCCCTGTCAAAAAGAAACAGAAGACCAAGCATGTATCTACTTCTCCTCACATTTCTTTTGGATAGGAGTAGTTAACTGGGACTGGCTCAGGGTTCAGGCTGCTGATCCTTCTTTTAGAGTATTTTCCAGTAAAATAATGAGGGATGCCACCTTTCCTGAAGAGATTCAAGATTCTGAATCTGAAGAGGAAGATGCGGGGATGGATTCAGGGTTTTGTCCTCTGATTTCTGATTTAGACTCAGGGGAGAGCTCTTTCTGATTTTCACTGTGGGGGCTTCTCGTTCTTTGAGACTATTGCTAGAATGGCACAGTGTGTGTTGAATGGGAGGACATTAGATTTCTCAGTCTCTTAAAAAATGCCATGTGTTGTTACAGAAGGATTTTCCAGAACCTATACCCATTCCCCCTGTCCTGTCTGCTTTAGAAGATGTTTGTCTTACTTCCTGCAATTTTCCTGATAGTCAGCCAGCTGTCCCTAAAAAGGCAGATAGGATATATAAAGCTCCTCAGTCTTTTAAATTTTTGTATACAGTTCCCCAACCTGACTCAGCAGCTATAGCCTTGGTCAACTCCTCTACTGCTTAGCATTTAGTTGATTCCAATCCTACTCCTTCTAATAAGAATGGGAAAATTATTGATAGGCAAGGGAAAAAAAGTGTATACTTCTGCAACTCTGAATTTCAGAAACTTAAATTACCATGCTCATATGTTAATGTTTACTCTGACATATGAACAAATGAGGAATATTTTATCTACAGTTTCATCTTGTGAAGAAAATTCTTCTTTAAATAACTTAGTTTCTACTGTTGCACAGGCCATTACTCACTGTTTGTAGTGTGTTGATACTTCTTCCAGGGCTATGGCCATTGGCACAGTTTTAAAGAGGTTTGCTTGGCTGCATTCTCAGAACCTTCCAGATGATGTTAACATGAGATTTCAAATTCATCCTTTAGTAGAGATTTAATGTTTGGGCCCTCTGCTGCAGAGGGGATCAAAAGGTGTGATGAAGGGGGCAAGCTGATCCAGGGAATCTGTAAGATTTTTCAGCTTTCCTTTTCCAAATTGCCAAGGGATTTTCTTTCTTCTTATCCAGTTTCAGCAAAAACAGAATATACAGTCTCAGTAGAATTCAGGTAAACAGATGTTTAAGAAGTGGCAAAGAGGCTCCAAAAAGAAGTCTCAAACCTCCCAAATCCAAGGGCACTCCAACAAGTCTGAATGATTATTTGAGAGATGTTGTGACACCCACCCACCCACTTTGGCCCTTTTTCTCTTCCAAAAAAACGGAAGCTCCATTTTTCTGTTTGGCAACAAATGGTTTTAGACAGATGGATTCTAAAAATCATTCATCAGTGTTAGAAATGGCAGAGAGAGGAAATCCTCCTTTCCAGGGAGGGTCATTCTTCATCCTCCAGATCAAACTGTTTTGATTTATCCTGTTCTTCATCACATGCTGTTCCAAGGAGTGATAGAACCATTTTCTCCTTCCCAGGTGGGAAAGGGACTTATATTCAAGGAAGTTCCTTTTCCCATAGAAAGAAAGAAAACACTCTTGAGACCAGTTCTGGATCTCTCTTTCATACACCTGCTTGTGATCATGCCCAAATTTAAAATTATGTCACTCACTTCACAACCTGTTGACTCTTCTTCCTCTTTCAAGTTTCCTGGTAACACTAGACCTTAAGGATGCTTATCATTGTATTCCTATTCATCCAGGCTTCAGGCGTTTCTTAAGGTTTTGTTTGTGTGGATCTCAATATCAGTTATCTGCCTTACCCTTTGGACTATCCACCAGACCAAGAGTGTTCACAAAGTGGCTGTCTCCAGTTGTAGCTCATTGCAGGTACAGGGTGTCCATATTTTTCCATATTTAGATGACTTGCTTATCTTTGCAGAGTCTTTTTCAAAATGTCAGGAAATTTCTCTGTTGGGCAAGAGATCTCTTGCACAAGCTGGGATTCCAAGAGAGCATTCAAAAGTTTTTCTTGACTCCCTCACACAGGATTGTGCTTCTGGGATGTCATCTAGATACATAAGTTCAAAGACTTTTTCTTTATCATGATAAAATACCTCTGTATTTAGATCTGTTTCTATTTTTTTCACTCAGACTTCAGTTACTGTGAGGGAATACCTAGGGATTTTGGGTCTCATGGCATCTGTGTTTCTTATGAGTGGTCCGTAATATATGGAAACTAGATCTGTGGGGTCTTTCAAATTTGCTCCATCTGTGGGGAGTTCCTCAAGTAGACCTCTTTGCCTCATATCTGAACAATCAACTGGAAAAATTCTGTTCCAGGACTCCATGCAAGAAGGCCTGGAAAACAGTTGCCTTTTCTTTTCTTTGCACAGAAATGTTCCTAGAATGCTTTACCACTAATATCCAGGGTACTTCTGAAGATTCAGAAAGAATCACCAAGATCATTGTGGTGACTCCGTTCTGACCCAGGCAACCATGATTCTCCCTTCTTTTGGAAATAGCCAGGGGCAATTACCTTAAGTTTCCTTACAGGATGGATCTACTCACACAAGAACAGGGGTGTTTGATACATGCCAACATCAACCATCTTCTATTGACTGCCTGGATGACAGGGTCTTAATTCCTTTTAAGGACCTGTTTTCTGAGGACATGCAGCAGGTACTAATCTCTACTATAAAATCATATATAAGCAAATGGTAAAGGTTTTCTTGTAGGTGTCAACAACATAACCAGCACACATTCAGGGCTAGATGTTCTCTGGTTTGTGCAATATTTGTGTGAGTTACTATTCTTGGCATTCTGTATTCCTCTGTCAAGGTTAATCTGCCATTTCAGCAGGTCTACCCATGGATCCTTCTCTTTCAAGGCAGTCACATGTTAAAATGCTCTTGACAGAGTTTTGCATAAGAGGCCTCCAAGTAAACCTGTGGCTCCACCTTGAGAACTTAATTTTGTGGTAGAGAAACTAAGACTTGCTCCATTTGAACATACTGATCTGGCTGTCATGAGGTATTTAACATGGAAAACAGTTTTATTAATTGCTCTGATTTCTGCAAGAAGAATGTCTCAGTTGCAAGCTCTTATGATGCGTCAACCCTACTTCATTTTCTATAAGGACAAGGTTTCTTTGAGAACTAATCCTTGTTTTATGCCTAAAGTGGTATCCAAATTTCCCACCCTCCACTCTGACTAGGGTGTGGTGCCTGACTTGAGTTCAGCCACCGTGTACCTGAATCTAATATTGTAGAAGAAATACCTGGCATATAGAATTTTCATACTAATATGTATTTTCTGACCTTTACAAACAAAATTCTTGCTTTGGAAAAATTGTCTGCTTGTAGTTCAGCTACTAACTAAGGTAATGCCTATTGTACATGAAATTATGTGGCAATACAAATATGTTTTTGTTTCTTTATAAATACATTTATATACATAAAAATAACTGTAAGAGTACTCATGTAGGTATACCTGTATTTTACAGACATATATGCATACTACATATATTTCTTTAGTTGTAAATATATATTTGTATTTATGCACGTGTCATCACGTAAACATTGCATATTTGTATACAGATGCAGTACTGTATATAGATATGTTTATGCATTCTTTTGCACTGGAATAACATATAGATGCACATTTGCAGTTGCACACATTTCTTCTAGCAAATACCTTCAATTATGTGACCTTCTAATACGTTATTTTTTCAACTTATGTATAATATGATAAAAAAAATGTTTTTAAAAATTACTTGCTATAGAACTCTACCCTTCTCACCATCTCTTGATCTACCCAGTAGGCCAGCTGATTGGGCCTATGCTTCCGTATGTCATTGTACCTGTGTCTGTACTGAGGGCCATAGATGGTGATCCCTGTCAGGGATGACAGGTGCTCACCCCACTCCTGACAGGTATCTATTTTTTTCCTGTCAGACCCTTTCATGCATACCTGGATCTTATCCAATTACAAATAAATGTGTAAATGACACTGAACTTGCATGAATAAGTTTAACACAGCCATATTAACTTGTGAGTTAGGCGGCACATGGCTTCGGAAACCGTGGAGTTTTTAAAGTAAGCAGTGGAGCATAATTTTGGTCTCATTCTCAGACCTGTTCAGAGCATGACATCATACCTTCACAGGAGCTGCCATCATTAGAAGTGCCAGTACCAGAATAACGAAAATTATGAGCAGGGCTGTGGTTCACAGGTTTATAACTGTACTGTCTGGGGTGTGACATCATCCTAACTAAACCCAATTAACTAGAAGGGTCATTAGACCTGATACTGTTATTACTGGCATGTTTGATTTAACCCAAATTGCTTTGTCATCCTTAAAATATGTAGATGACATTCACATTTCATTTTAGTTGTGGATAAAAGTTATTAATGCAATCATTTTTTATCTTACAATTGCTACTGCTACTGTGCATTGCTGTTGCTACCTTTTTGGAATTTTACACCTGAATGTCAGTAAGGAATACTTTCTTTATACATTCCTCATGTAGTATAGCATCAGTATTTTTTGGGGGGGAGGCTTTACACTGAAATAAGTATTCCTTCATGTGTCAGTACCACCTTTCAGTAAATGCTGAGTGCTTTGAGGCAAGGAGGTGCAACTGATGATGGATGGACAGGGATTATGCTTCATGGTTGTGCAAACTCACATGTATATGACTCCAGTTTGCCATTTCTAATCATTGTTAGCTTACTGAATAACTGAAGTTATCTGTGCATTCCTGCAGCATTATGAGGATTGTTAGGGACTGCTGTGGACCATGCTGGTATCCCCAGCATATTCATGTGAATCTAAGGCTAAGAGGATACGTTGCCTTATGTATATGCATATTACTGCAATTCATACAGATAAGTGTAAAGGGGCCTAATTTGTGTACAAAATGCTTAAATGACCATAAATTTATGTGAATAAGTTTAATATTACCATATTAACTTTTAAGTTAAGCGTCAAATTTCTTAGGAATCTATGGACTTTTTAAAGGAAGCAATAAATAATAGAAATATTGCAGGTTGATATGAAGTGGTTTAAAATGATTTAAGATTACTGAGTTTACTTAAAGATATGATGGACATATTACAATGGCTTAAGTGAATACTTTAAAATTGTCATTTGTAAATGTTAATTCATTACAGCTGCAATTGAAATGATCAGTGATCAATGAGAAAGTAATTTATTTTGGTGTAATTTAGTGATTGTGCATACATGGTAGAAATGCCGTGATTTAATTGTGAAGTACTGAAGTGTCAAGGATGTTTTGTTGGCTCAACAGATATATGTCTTTACTGGGAGATTTCTGAGTGTCACTTGCTGAATGACAAATGACAGTATTATGAATACAAGAAGGTGGAAGGGGAAAGATGGACCTGTTAACAAACTACTTTTGCCTTGCTGTTATGAATGTGTTCATGATAATGCAGACTTTAGTTCAACACAACCTTACTTGGCTGGATTGAAACTCTGCATGCATACGTAAGTTTGTTTTTCATTTCAGCTAACCTTTTGCTGAATATGGTAGGCATGCTTTCATTATGTTGTTTAACCGATGATTACATCAAAAAGTTTTTTGTATATAACTATGGCATATTGTTTTAGATGCAGTAATGATGCAAAGTCAAGTATCAAGGCTCAGAATAGGTAACTTTAACAATGAAGAGAACTGCAGCCTCGTGGCAGCTGTTTGGACATTTGGCAAGCATCTGTTTGGGAAAGGTGGGCCCAAACAAGTTGAGAGGTCAAAGACCTGGTATCAAGTTGTTTTGGACATTAATGCTGTTGGTGGAGGGAGCTGCACTTTAAAACAGCAGGAAGAGGGCAAATGATATGGTAGGATATACTAGAGCCAAGGTGAAGCAGAATGCAGTTGGCCGTAGCAGTACGGGGTGGAGTGAGGTGGGGGGGATGCCACCACTTATCCATTTAACACCAGATAATGAATACTTCCTCTCCATTCATGGGGATGACTGTGTCACAGAAGGTGATGGCACTGGAATATTCAGAGGTGGTGTGGAAACACGAGCTGTTTCTGTAGCAGCAGCACATATCTACCCAGGAAGGTTGGTTTAGAAATAGTAACATATATTTATATAGAGATCTGACTGCTAACATGGAATGATTGCATTAAGCACTGAAGAGTTACTATTAGCAGGTAAACATTTCACATCTACACAGAATGACAATGAAGGCAATGTGCATGCTAAGTGTCCGTCTCACCTCAATACTCAGCATGGAGTAGTGTATGTGACTTCTTTATTGATAATGTTTTCAAATAATTTTTACAGAGTCAGCAGCAGAAGTGAACAGTTCTGCTATAGCAATAAATATGAAGGATATCAGCAGCAGAATGGATGTTGAAGTTGATGATGATGATATATTTATGAGGCAGTCTGAAGAAAGGGGCATGCATTCCCCATGTTTAATGCCAGGATCTCCCACCCACAACGTTATTAACTTTGCAGGAAGTGACAGTGCATCACAAAGTCAAGCACATGCTGATAGTCATGCTTATATAGGAAGAAAAGTCATGCTGTTCTACATCAGTATCTCCAAACCCATGCACCTCTACACCAGTATATCTAAACCCCTGCACCTCTACACCAGTATCTCTAAACCCCTGCACCTCTACACCAGTATCTCCAAACCCATACACCAGTATCTCCAAACCCCTGCACCTCTACTCCAGTATCTCCAAACCTTTGCACCTATACATTAGTATCTGAAAACCCCTGCACCTCTACATTAGTATCTGCAAACCCATGCACCTCTACACATGTATCTCCAAACCCATGCACCTCTACACCAGTATCTCCATACCCATGCACTTCTACACTAGTATCTCCAAACCCCTGCACCTCTACACCAGTAACTCCAAACCCCTGCACCTCTACACCAGTATCTCCAACCCCCTGCACATCTACACCAGTATCTCCAAACCCCTGCACCTCTACACCAGTATCTCCAAACCCATGCATCTCTACACCACTATCTCCAAACCCATACACCTCTACACCAGTATCTCCAAACCCCTGCACCTCTACTCCAGTATCTCCAAACCTTTGCACCTACACATTAGTATCTGCAAACCCCTGCACCTCTACATTAGTATCTGCAAACCCCTGCACCTCTACATTAGTATCTGCAAACCCCTGCACCTCTACATTAGTATCTGCAAACCCATGCACCTCTACACCAGTATCTCCAAAGCCCTGCACATCTACACCAGTATCTTCAAACCCATGCACCTCTACACCAGTTTCTCCATACCCATGCACCTCTACACTAGTATCTCCAAACCCCTGCACCTCTACACGAGTATCTCCAAACCCCTGCACCTCTACACGAGTATCTCCAAACCCCTGCACCTCTACACCAGTATCTCCAAACCCATACACAAGTATCTCCAAACCCCTGCACCTCTACCCCAGTATCTCCAAACCTTTGCACCTATACATTAGTATCTGAAAACCCCTGCACCTCTACATTAGTATCTGCAAACCCATGCACCTCTACACCAGTATCTCCAACCCCCAGCACATCTACACCAGTATCTCCAAACCCATGCACCTCTACACCAGTATCTCCAAACCCATGCACCTCTACACCAGTATCTCCATACCCATGCACTTCTACACTAGTATCTCCAAACCCCTGCACCTCTACACCAGTATCTCCAAACCCCTGCACCTCTACATGAGTATCTCCAAACCCCTGCACCTCTACACCAGTATCTCCAAACCCATACACCAGTATCTCCAAACCCCTGCACCTCTACTCCAGTATCTCCAAACCTTTGCACCTATACATTAGTATCTGAAAACCCCTGCACCTCTACATTAGTATCTGCAAACCCATGCACCTCTACACCAGTATCTCCAACCCCCTGCACATCTACACCAGTATCTCCAAACCCATGCACCTCTACACCAGTATCTCCATACCCATGCACTTCTACACTAGTATCTCCAAACCCCTGCACCTCTACACCAGTATCTCTAACCCCCTGCACCTCTACACCAGTATCTCCAAACCCCTGCACCTCTACACCAGTATCTCCAAACCCATACACCTCTACACCAGTATCTCCAAACCCATGCATCTCTACACCACTATCTCCAAACCCATACACCTCTACACCATTATCTCCAACCCCCTGCACCTCTACTCCAGTATCTCCAAACCTTTGCACCTATACATTAGTATCTGCAAACCCCTGCACCTCTACATTAGTATCTGCAAACCCATGCACCTCTACACCAGTATCTCCAAAGCCCTGAACATCTACACCAGTATCTCCAAACCCATGCACCTCTACACCAGTTTCTCCATACCCATGCACCTCTACACTAGTATCTCAAAACCCCTGCACCTCTACACGAGTATCTCCAAACCCCTGCACCTCTACACAAGTATCTCCAAACCCCTGCACCTCTACACGAGTATCTCCAAACCCCTGCACCTCTACACGAGTATCTCCAAACCCCTGCACCTCTACACCAGTATCTCCAAACCCCTGCACCTATACATTAGTATCTGCAAACCTCTGCACCTGTACATTAGTATCTGCAAACCCATGCACCTCTACACTAGTATCTCCAAACCCATGCACCTCTACACCAGTATCTCCAAACCCATGCACCTCTACACCAGTATCTCCAAACTCATGCACCTCTACAGCAGTATCTCCAAACCCATGCACCTCTACACTAGTATCTCCAAACCCATGCACCTCTACACTAGTATCTGCAAACCCCTGCACCTCTACACCAGTATCTCTAAACCCCTGCTCCTCTACACCAGTATCTCCAAGCCCCTGCACATTTACACCAGTATCTCCAAACCCATGCACCTCTACACCAGTATCTCCAAACCCCTGCACCTCTACACCAGTATCTCCAAACCCATGCACCTCTACACCAGTATCTCCAAACCCATGCACCTCTACACCAGTATCTCCAAACCCATGCACCTCTACACCAGTTTCTCCAAACCCATGCACCTCTACACCAGTATCTCCAAACCCATGCACCTCTACACCAGTATCTCAAACCTCAGACAAACACTTTCAGGATAATGGCTGAAATTCTGAGGTAAGTGACCATATATATTCACTAAGACCCCTTACAATATCCCTGTCCATTCTGAACCTATCAGTTATATTCTGATTGGTACAATTAAAGTGAGTTATTCTCTGACTATATCTCTGCCTTCTTGGCCAGCAAGTGCTGCTGGATGTGAATGGTTTTGGCTCGTCCAAGACAAGCATCTGACACCAGGAAATAGCTAGGCTAACAGCACCATTGCAGCTTGCCTTCTGTAATGAGTCTGCTTACAGTACTGAAAAGCACAAAACTTTGACTATAAATAGGCTGGATAAGACCTCAAAATATATGCCATTTTTCATCATTTCTTATTTACATCTGATTGTTTATTTGATTACACTCATTCGTAGCCATTGTAAGTGCCCTGTATGAATTGCACCTTTACTGTGCTTATTCATGGACAGCAAGGATGGCCTTTGTGTTCCTGTACTGACTATGAATAATACCCTGATTCTTAACTTCCACAGTTCAGAAGTTCATCCCTCCCTCTCATGGTCAGTTCAGTCATGCCGTTAATATTTATCCTGCATTACTATTCTGGGATCTTCAGACCACAGATGTAAAAGTTCTTATTTTTGATAACCTGTTAAACTGACCATTATTGTTTGGACAGGACATTAAACAGAAGCAGGATTTGAACTTGTTCTTAATGGCAAATATTCAGTATTATGTAAGTGGGGAAGGAGGGAAAAATGTGGGCTAAAGAAAGTGGGAAAATCGTTAGAAAGAAAAAGGTCCAAACTTCTGAATTACATTTGTAAAGTGTATTATTGTGCCTTACTATCTGTAATGCCTTTTTGCTGATTTTGTCATCTGGCTTGAGTGTCGGTTGATGTTTGTTTGCTTATTTATGCTTTTCTGCAAACTGTCTTTTTTTCCTACTCTTGCAGTATATATAGCTAGAGTTGATACGGTTGTTTTGACTCTTATACATAATTGCTGTGCATGGCATTCAGTCCCTGCATTCAGGATTTAGTTGTAGTAATGTTTGATATTCTTTGCTTGACTCTTGCCATTGCCATAGTTTATTTGCCATAATTTATGCTAGGTACATGTTGATGAAATTGTGCGTTACATATATTGCCCTTTATTTTTTCACCTGAATGCAGTTTAGGCATTTTCCTTGGGGAAAAAAAAGGAAAGTTTAGTGGTGATTTTAACACACAGATCAACAAACAGGCAAAATGCACATCTATTCAAATTACTTATGGATACTGTAAGTGAAATCTACCTCAAAAAATGAAATTTCATTGTTCTAAAGTTTACTGAGAATTCCAAGGACTGTTTATAATTGGAATAATTTCATATCCAAAGTGACACTTGCTTATTTTATGCTTAATATTTTTACTTTGGATAATGTCCCAGGTACTACTAGAATGCAGAGAAATGTTATTCAGAGTGAAAATGGAGAAACACCTAAGTATAGGCTCATTTATGTACAGAAGTCATCACTACAGTGGTATTTTAAATACATTTGTTCTTGAACAGTAGCATTCTCCAAGGATTGCAATTCTGGAGGAAATAATTGTGAGTTTTCAGGTACATTACTATCAGTTGACTTTGTGCAGTACTGAACCACCTGCTTAAAGCAAATTGTTCATTATGCAAAGCACACCTTGGCATTTAATGATTTATGTGCAGTGATGTACTTGCATTATTTTCAATCCTTATTTATTTGAGTCTTTTTAACAAAAAAAGCTTTGTAAACTTTTTTTATTAAACCACAGCCCAAATAACTTTAGTGTGTCCCTCAGCGACATCAGCTGAGGAATAACGTGTGGTGTGTCCATAGACTTTGATGGATTAATCTTTATGCATGCGAGATGATGTGTCCATTAAAGTCAGTGGACACATGGCACACTTTCCTTAAATTATGTCATTGAGGTTAAAGTTTACTGCTTATCCTCAGTGACAAAATCATGGGGAAAGCTGTATTTTAAAAAAAAAAAAATTTTTTAAGAAAGGAGCATCCGAAGACTGTTGCAGATGGAGCACAAATGCTGTTCAGCACATTGTACACCACATACTGTGGTGGCAGGGTACATTTATTTTAACAAACAAATCGCTTTAAGCCACATCAGTGTGTATGCTCTCTCCTTTGTGTTGTCATCACAGCTTATTACATGGCAAAAGAAAATGAGATAAATTGCTTTTATTTTATTTTTAATGGCTATATTTTGCAGTGCTGCTTTTAACAAGAGAGTACAAAGTAACCACTAAAACAGACAAATGAGTCTCAAAGAATTTCTCATAAAAAGGATTGAACAGGCTGTGTTTTTCTTTGAACTTTATTTTCACCACCCTTAAAGTTCCCTTTTTTCTGCAATTCACTAATTTGCTTTTGGTTAGTATAGACTGGTTGTTTATGTACTAATAAGGCCTCTTTCAGTAATGCTTTTTGTAGGTTTGTAAGCATGAGCAATGCAAGTGAATGTCTTTTATCCCATAGTAGCTATCCCCGTTTCTGTTATCTATACTCCACCAGTGTACATTTACTGAAGGAATCATACCTGTAGTGGACTGATTTCATTTTTCTTCATCTCTCATTCGTTACCCCAAATTAAGTCAGGCAAAAATTACTAACATGCATAACATACATAGATTGTGATTAAGATCGTCCTAGCAGAATGGAAAACCGCTACCATCATCCCTTTGCACAAAGGGGTACATCCACGGACCCTGGGAACTATAGACCCATTAGCCTGACCAGCTTTATTTGCAAGGTCATGGAACAAATCATCATGAATCTTATTAACAAAAATACAGGAAATCTCCAAATGCTCGATCCCACCCAGCTTGGCTTTGTCAAGAGGAGATCATGCCTGTTAAACTTGGTGGACTTTTTCAAGACAGTCACCAACACCCTAGACGAGGGCAGATTTGTGCATACGGCCTACTTAGACTTAGCCAAGGCCTTTGACACAATCCCCGACTCCGGCATCGTTGATAAACTCACCCAGCTAGTTATATTGTCAGGTGGGTTGCAAACTGGCTCACTGATAGAACTCATATGGTCAAAACAGAGGACTCCAACTCTTCCAGCAGACCCGTAACCAGTGGTGTTCCACAAGAATTGGTTGTGAGACCCCTAATGTTTGGAATCTACTTCTCCGAAGTACAGGCTAAAACTAAAGGAATGTGGGACTGCAAACTGGGAGTGATCATTAAAATCCCTAGCGATAGGAACATCCTGCAGGAAGGTCTTATGCAGACTACTGACTGGTGCCAAAGTCATGGCCTTAAGCTTAATGCAAATAACTGCATTGTCATCCTCTGCAGCAAGGGTGATATTCCTGCAAAACTACCACATCAATAGCAATACCCTAAGCACACAGTCAGTGGTGAGAGATCTGGGCACACAGGTTGACAACAGCCTTAACTTCCATCACCATGTCTCCACAGAAGTAAGAAGGGCATTTTATATTGCTCATCTCATAAGTAAGGACATTGAGGTTATAACCCCCTGTACTCTTCCCTCATCAGGCCAATAGTAGAGTACAACGCTCCCTTTGGTATGTTCCTTTCCAAACAGCAGCAGCAATTGGACAGACCTCAAAGGCTCCTTACAAAGAAAATTCAGGGTCTTCAAGATCTGTCTTATGTGGACAGACTGAAATCATTGTCACTTTACTTTGTGTCATGCAGATTGCTCAGAGGCGACCTGTGCCTTGCATATAGAGCAATCTCTGACCCAGCTTTAATGAAAATGCTGGCCATACGTATGTCAAATGTCACACTGGTCACTTGCTCAAAAGACCTTAACCTGGTATGTGACATCAACAGAACTTGCTGGAGAGACAGATTTGTCTCACAGAGGTTGCCCCATCTTTGGAACAAGCTTTCTATTCATGTTAAACAAAGCCCCTTTTTGGTCCTATTTAAGCACAGTTTGGACGATTGGATGGGTATCTGACAATTCACCCCAGGGGTTCCACCTGTGTCCCTCTTGGGGAGAGGCAATAGGCACTGATTTTAGTGTCTGCTTGAACCAGACACCCTTGGGAACACAGGTTAAACTTGGCTAGGCTTGCAAGGGCCCTGAGGTCGTTTGCCTAGTAAACTTCTATGATCCTATGATTGTCAGAATAACAAGACTTAAAGTGTGAGAATGGCGAGTACATTTTAAGTGAACTGATGGGTATTTTGGACATTTCACTGTGCTTTAAGATGACAAGATCTTATTGTTAGTGTATATATTTATCTAGAGTGTAGGAAGCACAACTACCCCCCCCCCCCCCATGTTGGAGGGTACAGTGCCAAAATCCACCTGCAAAACTGATGGTATGACATTGCAAGAAGTGTTGATATTTGCTGTATTTCCTGTGTAATCACACTGTAATTTTCATAGTTGCAGGATTAGTAATTACAGGTTTCAGGCATTTGGTAGAAAGCTAAATAGTGTTTTTTTTTTTTTTTTTGCTAGCACAGCAGTATTTTCTTTGAAAAATATGCCTGTTTATGTCACAAAAAAACTTAGCTATAGCCATACTCAATTCTGCTTATACTGGCATACTTACATTAAGCTGAAGCCCCAAGTTAGACTGTCTTAGCAGAAGAAATTTTCAAAACATTAAGGATACCTACCTGCACTCTAGGAGCCCAGCCTTTTTGTTGTAAATGGGATCAAGAAAGACGAGCTTATCTTCCCTATTGAGCTGTATGGGATGTTTAATGGAAGGATGATGTCGCAGTGGATGAAAAGAATCTTTTGTTGCAGAATTGATTAATGTACCAAGCTGCTTTGATGTATTCCCTGAAGAGGAGATTCTAGTTCTTGACTTGCATCATAATAATTTTGGTGCTTTTTGTAGTAGTTTTCATTTCATAACTCATTATCAAAGTGTGGATTAAGTACATTAACTAAAGGCCAGAAACTCCCACGGTCAAACCATTATATACACTTTACTTAAACATAGTATTAATATTATTGAGTTTCCCTTTTTTTTTGGTGGGGGGGCTCTTGGCAGACCCCACTGGTCAGCTACTATGTCCATCTTGTTCTGTGGCAAGAAACAGAACCTGGAGCCACTACTGGATAGAGGTCAGTATATTTGCAGTCTTTATATAAGTGCTTTAGGAGCTATAATGCAGAAAGTGCAGAATGTTATTTTACTCTAAATTTTCACTAGCCACTTTTCATATTTTGGAAATTGTATAACACAAACCTAAGCAGTACTTTTGCTTAGGAGACTTGAGTATTTACACGACAAGCCTTAAAGCTTGCTGTACACATATCAATGAGAGTTTTGTCCAGCATCATCTAAGGTTTCACCTGATGTTATGCTATAATTTATAAGTCCGTTGACTGTGGCAGTATTAGTGTAGATGGAGAAATATTGCATGCCTTTATAATTACTAAGAAACAACTATCAATATCTCCAGCATAGAGCATTATAAAGGGACTGTTGCATTGTATTTCTTTGTTTGCCTTCATATTTCACACAATGCACTCAACATGTAGTTCTCTCAGTTATGAAAATATTAATGTGAATATGAAAATATGAATATAAATGGCAAACTGTGGTTAATATCGCCACCGTAGTGCAGCTTAGATTCACTGTCTTAGTGTAATTTTGTTTCTTATCCCTTGGCCTTTCATAATCTGTCTGTTATTAATTAGTAAGGCACTTAGTTAAGGAATCCAGACCTCTAAAATGCCACAATGCCATGAGAAGCTATGGATGTTTTTTTCTTATTTCCATTGCATTCCTTTCTTAAATGCTGGGTGGGAGAGAGAAGAAAAGAACAGACAGCAATCAGTGTAAGTAGGAGCTCAGGCTGTAACATGAACTTCAGCATGGATAACCTTAATTTTAGGTTAGATAATGGCTGTAGGTGTAGACATCAATTGGGGGTGATTGTTCCTTCTGGATGGTTAAACTTCATGATTTGAAGATGTACATAGTTTTGTATGTTTGTTCTAAGTTAATGGGGGATGGGCGTGATTTGTATTTAGTTTTTTTGTTTGAGGATTTTCATTAAAACAAAATGTCTTGAAAAATGTGGCTTGGGTCAAACGGAGATGAGAAGAAACAGCTGTACATAAGATCAGCTTGCCAAACATTAGTATATACATGTAACATAAAAAGCTGGAAATACACATTCAAAAAAATCTGTTTTGTAATAGGTAGAAACAGTGGCTTTTTATCATGGTAGCTATGCTGTCCATATTATCCTGTTACGTGAATGGCCTTACAGGTATAGATAAAAAGGAAAGAGTGGTGAGTTATATTAAGAAATGCAGAGTGCAAGTAGCAGTTCTGCAGGAGACACATTTGGAAAGAAATGAGCATGTGAATTTGACAGAGAGTGTTTCAGTTATACTAATTGCTAGGGGGGCTCCAATAGTGATAGACAAGACAAAAAGGCACAGATGTTAGATTTGTGGTAGTAAGGGGCTGTTGGCAAGGGTGGAGGATGATAATGGCATGCATTTATATTCCACCAAAATCTGCTATTATGGGCCTTAAGAAAATTATGGGATAAATAATCATCTTATAGCAGGGAATATTATTAATAGGTGGGGACCGGAACTTGGTTTGCAATGATGCGTCAGAGGGACCTAGAAGGGACAATACAACAAAACAGGGTAGATTTCTGAAGAAATTTGTGAAAATATTTGGCATGGAAGATGTGAATTCTATAGTAGGAACTTGCAGATAGTTTATATATTATACCCTAAGGTACAATAACTGAGATAAACTAGATAGAAATTATATTTCAAAGAAACGTGCATTTAATTGAAAGCTTCAACTCACATCCAGTACCAATTTCTGAACATGCACCAATAACAAATAAGTTAAAATGCAGGGTAATGAAGCAAAAAATAAGACACTGGTGCTAAGGAATGGGTAGTGGAAATTATTCAAGAGTTATTAAGGACAATAGAAATATCTTCAGAACTTAAAGCTAATGACTAGGATAAAATGAAAATTAAGTTTTAAAATAGGTTTGAAATACAAGAGTAAGATCTATGATTAAGAAGTAATATAAATTACTTAGAGTGGTTGACAAAGATTAAAATATTGCAGAATAATGGGAATCTCACAGAACAAGAGGCGGAAAAAAAGAGAAATAAGGGAGTATCTGGATAATATGTATGAGCCTGGAAATATTGCAGTTAAGCAACTGTTTTTTGAGACCTTCAGAACACAAAAATTTTTAGCACAACAACTTAGACAACAGAATGGTGAAAGGGTTGTCAACAAACTTAGGGAACCTATAACAAGAAAAATAACGAGAAATCCTGTAAAAGTTTTAAATATATTCTCAAAATTTTATGAAAATTTGTATAAAGCAGAGAAATGTGAACATCAAGAAGGAGTACAAATGAAAATATTTATTGAAAACTTAATTATGCCAATGTTAGAAGTAGATGAGATTCAACAACTAACAGTTAAGATAAGAGGTAATTAGATAAAAACACTAATGTATAATCACTGTACAGGAAAGTCACCAAGAAAAGATGGTATTCCTGTGGAAGTTAGGAGGTAAAGATCTGGAAGATTTTGTTTAACACTGTTTTAAAAGGAGGGGATGCACCAATGTCTTGGAAACAAGTTAAGGTAGCTGTGTTGCCTAACAGTGGCAAAGACCCTTCATACCCATATTCATATAGACTCATTTCAATTTTAAACCATTATTATAAAATGTTTATGCCTATACTAGCTAAAAAAATGACAAAGATGTTACCAAAATTAATAGATATGGATTGGTATGGTTTTGTGGAGGGAAGGCAAACATTTGACAACAATAATAGAACAGTGATGATCCAGAGGAAACAGAATGTAATAAAATACCTCTGTTGTTGGTGGGTCTTGATGCAGAGAAAGCATTTGACAGAGTAAACTGAGATTCTATAAATAGGGCATTTGCATTACCTGATACAATAATAAGGTTAATTCATTTGCATTCCTTGGTACAATAATAAGGTTAATTAGAAGGATATATGAAGGATCAGAGGCAAGAATTAAAGGGAGAGAGTTCCTCATATATAAGCTGTGTGTTCAAAAAAAAGGAACCAAGCAGGGGTGCCCTCTTTCCCCTTTGTTATTTGCTTAATATTTATAACCGTTTGCAAAGAAAATAAGGGACTCAGAAATACAAGGATATAATTGGTATGCTAATCCTGAAAAGTTGGCTTTATTTGTAGATGATATTATGCACTTGATAAATCCAGAAAAGGACATCTCAGTGTTGTGGAACATTTTGAGACAGTTTCAAGTCTTTTGGGGATATAAAATTAATGAAGATAAAACGAAGGCTGTAGCTGTAAGTTATGTACCCACAGTCAAATTGGTTCAGCATCGCCAATATTTATGGAGAGATGATAAGATGAAGTATTTAAGGGGTTTGGATTAATAAGGCTTCGGTTACGGCAGTTAAGGTTACATGGGAAGAGACTAAACAAAAGATAATACAAAAAAGATAAAAATTGAGAAGATGGAAACTCTTATTTATGGATATGAATAGTAAGATACAAGCAGTGAAAATGTTTTTAGTCCCTTTAGTCATGTATATGGGTTAGACATACTTTTATCAACCCAAGAAGAATTTATGTATAATAGTTAATAAAGATTTTAATGAATTTATCTTAGGAGGAGAGAGGGCAAGAGTTAAGTGGGATAAGTTTATCCTACCATTAGAACAAAGTGGTTTAGGTTTACGTGATTTGAAGGGATATTTTAGAGCCACACATTGAAGGTTCATATACATAACAGAAACAGAAGGTTATAATTCAAAGTGGAAAGGAATAATGATGAACCAAGGGAGAAGTTCTAGAAATGGAGAGAGAGAGTGGGATGTTGGTTCCAGATCCTTAAGGAGAATAATAACCGTACAGAATATGATATTCATAAAGTAGCAGAAAGTATTCTAAGGACTAAGCCAATATGAGAATGGACAAAGGAAATTTTGCCAGTAGGGATGACTGCAAGTAGGGGTACAGAAAATAAGCAAGAGGGGGCTGGAATTTACTGGAGAAACCTGTCAAGGGAACCAGGATATTGGGGAAAATAACTCAAGCAGGAAGGTTAATACAGTGGGATGAGGCCAAAAAGACATTTGGATTGGAGGCTAGAGACCCCCTTCCTTACCAGGACTTGATCTCAGAGTACAGACAAAGAGATAGAGATTGGGTAATTTTTAAATGAAAGACCTGCTGTGATAGAGTTTTTAGTTAAATCTAGAACAGAAGCAGCTGTTAAAAAGGGATAATTAGTTGGATATAGTAAAACATTGCACAATAACTATACAAATCAATCAGTGGAGGTTAGAAAAGATTGGGAAGAGAGACTGGAAAAGTAATATACAAGCAAACAATGGGAAGACATATGTAGGGCTCCCAAGTATACAGCCAAGTCCAGAAGGTTTAGGATCTTTGATTCCAAGTGTTTGCATGGGTATTTTTTATACCCCAAGCAGACTTCAATGAATTTTTCTTCAAGTAGATGGACAGTGTTGGAGGTGTGATAGAGAAGAAAGGGGTAACTGGGAACATATGTTCTCAGAGTGTAATGAGTTGGCAGATTTTAAAAATTGGTAAAACACAACCAAGGCTCCTCAGTAGTTCAGTCGTAATAAATTTATTCACAATGCACCGAAAAAACAGTAAATCATCATAAACGTACATGAAAATAAGAAAATTACTTGGCGCTTTCACCCTAAAAAACATAAGGGCATCTTCAGAGTACTGAATAAGTTATCCACACAACAACAGTTTTACTGTTTTTTCGGTGCACTGTGAATAAATTTTTTACGTGTGAACTACTGAGGAGCCTTGGTTGTGTTTTACCAGTTTTTGCAGTTCGTGGCTATACTAGAAGATTTTAAAAATTCCCTTCAGAGTACTCCATCAGAAATATTGGGTCAGCAAATGGCTGTAAGTAAGGACATTATTCTTTTGAGCTGGGATACAGGATATGAATTGCTTAGACATAGCAAAGCCTTGTTACATTTAATTCTGTTGGCTGTTAAAAAAGCAATTACTAGAAAGTGGAAATCAAAGTCTACACCAACTGAATTTGAGGTATTGAATATTATAAAACATAAAAGAACTGGACAGTGGACCATTGGAAAAGGGAAGGAGCAAATTATATAGAAGTAAATGGAAATTGTGGGAAGATTATATGCAGAATAATGTCCAGGAGAAAGAGAAAAGTGAAGTTTAAGGAAAGGCAGGAATTCAGCAATTTTTTGTAATGTTGGAATGATGATAGTAGCAAAGAAAATAAATGTGATGCATATTGTATTTAAATGTAAACAATGTTAAAGTGATTTGTTTTCTATTAATGTATGTTTGTCTATGTCTTAAGTTATAATTTAATAAAGATGTTTATAAAAGGAGCTATGGGTGTTAAGAAGTATACTGAAAAAGTGCTGCAGTTGAGATCAATTTGGGCACCTGTGCTAATAACAAACTCACTTTTACCACAGGGCCAGTATCATGGTGAGAAAACCCTTCTACCTTGCACAATTTTTCCTTTACGGCATCTTCTCAAGGTCCAAACAAGTTATATAGTACTACTCTGTTTCCTTCCTTATTAGGACATTTACTGAATATAACGTCCCCTTCATCATGTACCTCACTAAGCACTTAAACTAGCTCATGAGACTTATCATGTCTTCTCACCAGAAACGTCCCATGTTTGAATATCCTTAGCAACTCTAATAGTCTGAGTCAGTGCCAGGTGGGCTCCTGATATGATCTCTGGTTGACCTTCTGTGCTGTTGATGACTCCGCAGACTTTGATGTCTTTTAACTAAATCGAACCAGTGGTAAACCAAGCACTTACTCAGAAGACCTAAAGCTACCCTGCCACATCAACACCAAACGATGACACTACAGGTACTTAACCAAACATAGCATGCTGGTACATATCAAGCATTGTACTTCCCTAGCAACCTTTAAAACCAGTCTGGATAACAGGTTAGGTGTTCACAAGTTTTAACCTGGGATATGTGGGGGGAAAGTAGTTAGTGGGGTAACGCCTTTCAAAGTGAGAATGCTCCTGTACCCCTACCACATAAACTCTTTAACACCATCTCTCATGCACTATATACCTCATCCTTCTATCACTATGCTCTCTTACCCTATACCTCATAAACCCCCCAACTCACTCCCTTTCTCCACTATATACCAGCTTTTACCTCTCCCACCTCGCCTTTTTCTCTCTGTCCCCTCCTCATATTTCTAACTTCCAAAAAAAAACAGCTTGTTTTTTATCTGTACATAAATGTTTTACGTACATGTTTTTTTTTCATCTGAAATGCCTGTACTTTTAATATGTTTAGACCACATGAATCTCACTTTTGTAAATCATTACCTTGGATTAGAAATGTTATTTCTTTTTTAACAAATTGCATATTGTCTCTGTATTTTTCACTGTTCTACTAGTTTATTTACTTTTGTAAAACTATTGTAAAATTTTCTATATCCTGTGGAGCTTTTCTCCCTGGGCCTCAACTGAAACGGGCCCAGTGGACTATCCCTGTCATCAAACTGTAATAAATAAATAAATAAATAAATAAAATAAAATAATGCATAGATTCCCACCACTACTGAGTGAAGTATCTGGCTTTCTGACACTGTTCATCTGGAATTTATTCTTTACGCTCTCCTTTTGCTGGGATCTTTAATCCTACATGGAGGTCAGACTCATTGTGCCTGCTGTGGCTCCATGATAATCTCCCTGGGAGCTGGAATTCTTTCCAGTTCCAGTTTTGCTTCAGGGACTTACATATCACCCTGACCTACATCCTCTATCCCAATCTGTTCCACCTCCCTCTCATTAAACTTGCAGTATATCACTTGGGAGAACAAGTTCAATTATCTCCTATGACTCTAACCATGTATAGAAGAAGTCGGGCTCCACCTTTTTTACTTTGTGGCACCAGGGTAATAAGCAATAACATTCAGAGGTTATTATTTTATCCCTTTCCCTCTTTAGAAGACAAAGTTCCAGATGGTCATGGCCCATTCCATTCTGCCATTCTAGGCAAGTATGATTGGAAATGCTCTATTCGTTGATGGGACAAATACTATTATATCAAATTAAACAGATGCTCCAGCAGACTTCAGAATTGCCAGCTGGGAGCCAGTCACTTACAGGTCAGAGCCCTGCCCTTCAGACTTATCACAGTTCCCATGTTTGTCCATACACATGGCAGTAGTGGCTGCTCCCTACAGTTCAGAGAATTTCAGGTGTTTTCTGTACCTGAACAACGGTTAAAGAAACTCCAGCTCTACTCAGTGGCATACCGCCTGCTCAGAGGCGATCATTGCCTGACGTATAAAGCCATGTCCAACCCGGAATTAATGGACATGCTGCACCTCAGAAAATCCAAATCCCATCGAGCTACGCGCTCGAGAGACTTGAACCTCAGCACTGAAATAAATAGGACATGCTGGAGGGACAGATTCATAACCCAGAGGCTCCCTTCACTCTGGAATAAAATCCCAGTCCAGGTTAGGCAGAGTCCCTCATTGACTCTCTTCAAGAGGAATCTTGATGAGTGGATGGGAGATGGTAGGTTTACCCCGGGTATCACTTCTGTGTCACTGTTAGACAGAGGCACAGTATACTAACCTCGAAAAAGGGCATAGCAAAATTCATTTAAAATGGGTGGCGAAAGCCAAACACACTCTGGCTAGGCTTATAAATGCCCTAGGCCAGGTAGCCTAGTATGAACCTATGAACTGCTATTTTACACTCCAACCAGGTATCAGCTGTTACAGTCTTGGGATTACCTGTGTTAGGGTTCCAAATCCCTGGGCATTACTATAAATCTGGTAAAATCAAATCTGTTGCCCATACAAATTGCATTCAGAAGTTCTCACTTGAATGATACAAATCAGATAGCATCTTTGATTCATCACGAGAACACCGAAAAAGTGAAACCGGACAAGTACAGCACGGGCACGGACTGTTTATTTAAGTAAGTGCTTTCGGCCAAGGAGATCCATCAGCCTTCTTCAGACTTGAATCTTTGATTCATCACCACATCACGTCACTTAGAAATCAAGGGTGGAACTCGCTATCACTTCCGTTCCCCGCCAGCAAGATCAGTTATGCAAGTTATGTACCATCACCTTTTTAGCTCTATCTGGTCCTATAAAACCAATTTGCTAACATTACTTTACTGGTGAATCCGGTCAAACACCCCTTTCTAGGTAGACTGTTCCTCTGACACCCTCCTCCCAAGCTACAGAGACTGACCACATACACTTCCCATCCGGAGTAGCAGGAACAGTTCAACTGACACCTTTTCCAAAGCTTGTAGTCTCCCTGGGAGACTAGGTGGGATGGTCTTAGAGATGACAACTCTCCCTTTTTTCTTGCACATTTTTTGCAGGATGCCCCCCCCCCCCCAATGTTTATCGCAATACAAACCAACAGCATGTCACTATTCTAGTATATCAACAAACAGAGAAGAACACATTCCTGCCCTTTGTACAGTGAGTCCATGATGGTGGGACAATTGGTGATCTCTGCCAACTGCTTTCCAAATATAGCCCACATACTGTGGAAATTGAACACTCTGGAAGACAGCATCAGTAGATCTGGCTTGATTCCTCATGAGTGGTCCCTTAAACAATTGTCAAACTGAATTTGAGCAGTGCGGCCAACCTTATCACGACCTTCATACTTTCCCCCATAACTACTAATACAGCAGATACCCTTTTCTAATTCTTCCTTTGGGGTTTATCCCAAAGGATGCTTGTTTTTTTTTTGCTCCGGGCCCCAGGTCTCTTTCTTTTTTGCTTCTACAGTCTGCTTTTGTTCTTGGAATGTCTACAAAGCCAGCAAGTTGTAGAGTTCTGTCATCCTCATTGGTGCCTTTGGGCTCATCTGTCATGGCCTCTCTATTCAATCTCTTCTAGGATATCCTCTGTAGTTTCTGGAGGCCAGTCAGGAACTCTGATATCCCAAGGTGAAAATAGTATTAGTGTGGTGATACGTCCAGTTTTATAAAGTTAAATCCAAAAGTATCTGCAAACAAAAGCAACTGGAACCATGAACAATCTTAACAAATGCTAGTTTATTGCATTTAAGCGCAGTAACCTTCAATAAACCAGGATTTGTTAAGATTGTTCATGGTTCCAGTTGCTTTTGTTTGCTGATATCTCTGATATCTCCTTAGGAGATCTAGCATGATGATCCCCATGCCCTAAATCTTACCATTTAGTTTCTCTTTACCATTGGTTGTAAGACAGTGCATGTCATTAGCAGGATTTATTGGCTTCCCTCTTCCACGGTGGTGTTACCTACTCCACCATAAAGTTCCAGCTCGCAGCTATTTCCAAATGTTCTTTTAGGACTAGATTCTTCTCCCTGACATCATCTAACTTTGTAGAGTCTTCCTTAGATGCCCCTTTTTGGCTTTGCTCACCAATTAAAGACCCTACCCCCACCATAGGCCCTAACTATGGTCCTGCTGATGTTAGTTCATCCTGCCTTTGAGCCAGCAGCTACAGTTGGCTTAAAGTTTTTTGTCTTGGAAGCCTCTCTTTTTCTAGTGGCTGCCACCTCCATGAAAAGAGTGTCCGAATTTCAAACTCTTTCTTCTAATTTCTTCCATTTAGTTTGTCACAAAGACAGGGTAACCCTACATACAATCACATCCCTTTTTGCCTAGGTAGCCAAGGAGGGGAACATTAATCAGTCTATCTTCCTATTCTTTCCCTTTTTATTGGAACAAAGGAGAGTACTCCCTCCCTTTTCTGCACGTACATAGATAATTACATTTCTACTGTACTTAGAAACAAATCCATTAGGAAATCTGAGCAGTTGTTCATATCTTTCGCTGAGGGAAAGAATGGAAAAGCCATTATGAAGATTACTCTGGATGGTTTATAGATTCTGATTCCTTTGTCTGTTTGGCCAGAAACATATCATTGCCAGGTCCTGAGAAAGCTCCTTCTACCAGGTCTGTGGTGACTTCCCAAGCCTTTTGGTCCAAGTTTTCATTTGAATATATTTGTGCTGCAGCTACCTGCTGAAATCCTCATATGTTTGTTTCATATTATAAGTTGGATGTTATATCTAAAGGCCGGAGTTCCTCTTGGCTCTGCCTTATTCCAGAATATCCTTCCATAAGAGCCATCTGGGTTTTTTTAGTAGCTGGGGACTCTGTCCCACAGGTTAATGATAATGAAGGTGACAACATCAGATAAAGAAGTTATGTTCTTACCATAATGTTCCATCTGTGTTGTCCATCTTCATTTTCATTAAACAACCCTCCCCCCTTCCCCCTACCAGTCATTGAGACACCTGGTATAACTCTCAGAGGAACGTATGTTCCTTCGAGCTGCACTCCTGATTTCCTTTCTCATAGCCTTGGATTATTGCCTTTATACAAGATAGAAATTTTTAGTTGTTATGCTATGGGCAAACTTGATCTGAGGAATTAGAGGTGGTGTGGTGCATTATGGGGAGAGGGAGGAGCTTGATTCTAGGATCTGAAGTCTGGAAAATGCGGCCAAGTCGGATCCAAGGATCGGATCCATAACCCACAGGTTAATGAAAATGAAGATGAACAACACAGATGGAACATTATGGTAAGAGCATAACTTCTTTTTTTGGGGAAATTGAAAGACTTTGCTTTACCTTGTGATGTGACCTGTAGCAGGAGAAGTTTGCTACTCATTAATTCGCAAACTCTCTCTTAAATTATTGCTTAATTGCATTGTTACTCCTTAAATTTGTGAGAGCTGGTTAACTGGGCCATAGTACAGCAATAGTAATACACAGTGCCACTTTGCTTAGATTAACCATGGGAAATCTATTTTTATTAGGAATGAGTCCTAATACATTCACAGTATGGTACTTCAGTGTTTATTTATATGTAGGAAGTGTTTTGTTAAACTGTTTGGTTCTACTGAGTCAGAGGTCCTTTTATAGGGAACAGAGTTGCTGACGTATGTAAAAGTAGCCTGCTAGTCACTGTAATTACACACATTGAAAGATCCCATCACCATCTGTAGTGAGCAGCTGTTACTGCATCAGAACAGCTTGTGTAGTTATCCTTCAGTTTAGAGGTGTTATTGGAACAGGGTAGTATCCTAGGTTAAAATGCTGCTATAGTTCACAAAGGTGGTGATTACTAAGACTGCAATTCTTTGAAAGGTGACATACTGTAAAGTTTAATTCACAAAGCTGGTTATTGACAGCACTATATGCTTTATTTTAGCTAAGCATTAGTTAAATCCCTCTGGTGTATATTAGTATCCTGATTAGTGCTATTAATGCTTGCTGTCAGACATGTATTTTAGCTAATACACACTTTTTGGCTTGTTATGGGTTATCACTCTGTGCCCAACTTGCTTTATTATTACTAACTTAGGTGGCTTATGTAATGCTGGTACTTATTGGTATTTACTCATGCTTTTTTCTTTTAAAGTTATTTCAGCAGATAATCAATTTAATTTTTTTGGTGCAGCTGTGTTGTAGGCTATGTCACTAGCTATTTTCGCTATTCTTACAACAGTAAATATCTGCTCAGAGGTTCATAGCTTGTTTTGTAGTGTATATTAATTTAAATGTGCTACAGTGTGGGCAATGAATTTCATATATTTAGTGGCAGTCCTTTGGTATAGTTTGGAATTATTTTGAAATGGTTAGTCAAGATATTTAATCTAGCATATGCAGTGATTCACTCTGCAGCTTCTGCTAACCTTGCAAGAACTCTCTCTGATTAGCATTTCTATTATTTGTTCTCTGTGGTGGCTGTTTTATGCCCTCCGTATGATGTCTTTCCTTATCCCTGTTGCAGTATTCATAACATGTGGGATCTCCTGCCAAGGACAGCCCAACATCCAGTCAGTATATGAAAGCCTTTGCATCCTCCCAGCATTGCATGTCAGATGTATGGCTTAAAGGTGATGTATGCATGGTCAATACTCAGAACTTCTTGTCTGCCAGTCTGAGCACCACAGTTGAATATTTGGCTGAACTCCCTTCACTGAGCTGGTTTCTATAGAGCTGCTTACAGATAAATGCCCCATTGAGGTTTCTTCTTTTCCTTCTTCTCTTGTGTACCATTGTCAGGCTTTTGTTCCCAAACGTCTTTGCAGTTGCCTGCCTTCTTTATCAATTTACCTTGAAAACCATTGTCTCAAACGTTTGACCCAGGTTACCATGGCCAAATCTCCCTGCATCGAGGTACAGCCACCTCTTAAAAAGAAGACAAAAAAGTGTAGTCTGACTCTTGTGCTGTCCAGCCTTCTGTAGACTTTTCTCTTTAGGTGGATAAAGACCCCAAAGACTGTCCAGTGCTGACACCAGATTCCTGTACCACATCTCTGTTGGAGGCCAGCATGGAACTGCCTTCTTGCACATCCTCTGAGGCTATGCAGACATCTGCCACAGATGTTGAGTGGGAATTAATGCCTAATCATTTCGAAAAGACCTAGGGAGTTTCCTCAGATTCTTGCTAGAGAAGAGATTCCTAGTACCCTTATTTACTGTAGGCATGGGTTTGAGCCCCCTAGGTTGCTCAAAGCTGATGTCCCAGTAAAGAAGAAGCAGAAAGCTAAATATATGGCTCCCACTCCTAAAGATCGTTAGAAGGAATGGCAGGAATGTACCCAGGGTTTGTTTATTGCTCTGATGACCTTGAACCCTCCCATGGGTTATCTGTTCTTGCATCTCCTTGGTTGTCTACTCCAGCCAAAAGGACTAGAGAATCTGATTTTTCAGATGAGGAGGTAGATTCAGAAGATGAATCTTTGGCCTACTCCTCAAATACAACTTCATCTTTAGGCTATGGGTCTAAGGAAGTGGATTCCTTGAGTCCTGATTCTCCTTTTGAGGAGATATCCTTTGGTTACATTGTGATTCGCATATTCAAAAGAGGTATTATGAGTTGTTACAAATGGAATCTCCTAAACCTTCTACTGTTTTCTCTGTGTTGGATGCCTTGTTGGATTCATTTGCAGTTGAATCTTTGGTTCCTGATTCCCAAGCTCTGACTCCTAAGACTTAATCTTGAACCCCATAAGAAACTAGGAAAAAAAATGATAATAGTTCTTTTTCCATAAAATCTCGGAAACATATATACATGACCTATGTAAGCTAATTTCCCCCAAATATAAACATTGAACATATAAACCATTTTTGTTAAAAACAGTTGAAATACCTTCAACCACTCTGTCACTTTTCTTATTTTTTTCAACAGTTCTTTCCAGTTTTTCTACTATGTAATATTTCCCAAATCTTACTCCTAATACACTAATTTTGTTTCTTGTGAACTAAATTCCCCATATCTGCTGTTTTCTATATCCTTTACCCCTTTTATTTAAATATAAGCCTACTCTCCCCAGTAATACTTATGTTAAATAAATCAGTTTTCTCATCTTTGCATTATTTTTGTTACTAATACTAAGTCATCTGCATAAGATAACATTAATGGCAATCTTATTACATTGCTATCTTTCCATCTTGCTTCTTCTAAACCATTTTACAGGTTCATCTGATCACTTTCTTCACCATCAGAAATAGCTACTTACTCATTGGATATCCTTGTTTCACCCCTTCCCCCTTTCTCTATTAATCTTTTTTTTCCTATCCATCCCTTCTCCATTACTGATACCCAAGATACTTCATAAACTGACTTAACTGTTAACATCTTCTTTCCCATATAATATTCCTTAAAATATGGCATATTTTATTGTTATTTATGCTATCATAAGCCTTTGCCACATGACAGGCTACCATTCTTCCTCCATTTTTCCCATTTCCTATATTTTCTACTACTAGTTTTTATTATCACAAACATTTCACTTATATTTCTTTTCCTTACTCTGTATACACCCTCATTTATCATTCATCAAAAATTCCCATCATTCTTTTCTGAATAATTTTCATAAAAAATATAATTTGTATTGCCCCATTGTTATTTGCCTACTTTTGTATTTCTTCTTTCTCCCATTTTCAGTATAAACTTTATTTTATCTTCTCAGATTTCTTCATCTTGTATTCTTTCTTTCACCCATTCATTCATTATTTCCAAAAGTCTTCCCTTTTCTGACTGAGTCAATTCTTATAAAATCATACTATAAATCATCTGGCCAAGGTACAGATTCTTTCTTCCCATCATTTATCACTTCATCTAACTCCTTTCTTGGAATATCTTTTTCTGTTTCGTTTATTGTCTCCTTTCTTATTTTATCCACTTTCTATATACCTTTTCAACACAATTCGTCTCATATAACTGCCTTACATATTCTTCTACAATGTTAATAACATCATCCTTTTTATAGTTTCATTCCCCATCCTTGCTTTTTCCTTTCATTGTATTTTACTACTTTACCCAAAAAGGAAATACTTGTTTTCCCTTCCAAAAAGAACTTCTGTCAAAACAATATTTTTCTATTATTTTATAGATAGTTTTCTCTCCTTTTTCTGTTACTACTTCTCATAGTTTTCTCTCCTTTTTCTGTTACTACTTCTCACCTCAAGTAATTTACCACAATTTTCTTTTTGATCCTCATATTTGTATTTTTTTTTGCAGTTTTGTCTGAATGTAATTTTTTTATACTTTTTTATGTTTACCACCAATAAATGGTTTCATTGTTGCATTTTCGTAACAGAATCCCTTTTTTTTGTCTTTTTACAAAAATTCCTTATTCAATTTATCTGTTATCTTTTTAATACCTTTCCTTCTTTTATTATTTATTTATTTCCCCTTACAACTGTTCATTTTGCTCTGTGGTCAGAAAAAAAAAATACTTCTCCACTTCCATCAATTTATATCATATCCTTTGACTATATTTCATAATATTTTCCATATTAAATTCCATCTGATTTATATGCAAATTATCTTTTTTCTCGTAACTGAAATCTACCATTTTTCATGGGTTTTCTTTATTTCAATATCCTGTGTCATTTTTGCCCCTTTCTTTCCTTCCTTAAAATACAACTAAAATTGTATAACATGATTGCAGATAAATTAATTGGCACATTTTTATCTTCCTATGAATTTCTTTTTCTCTCTTCTGCACTTGTATACTCGTATAACACAATATCACTGATTTCATTTTTGTTCTTAAATCATACACTAACACTGAGACTTCCAAGATATCTGCACACTTACTAGCAGCTTAATTTCAACTCTCCAAGTGTGAAAACAGAAGCTCTAAAAAGGCAGCCAGTGAATTTGTCCTTTTGGGTAAATTTCAGTAAATGGTTAGTAAATGTAGTGCCTGCATGCCACTAAAAAAGAAACTCAAAAGAACCTGAAAGAATCAGTCACAAAAGGTGAGGAGAAAATACTGGCTGGGAAGAATCCTGCAGCTGTTCAGCTAAAAGTAGTTCAAGCTACAGCTTTGGTGCAAGACATGACTTCCAATAATCTAGAGGAAATAAATAAGTCAAATGTGTTCATATATCAACTCAAACAACAAAAGGCTGGAAAAATGGAAGAAGTTTTAAACAGATTTTCAGATGAGCTGGTATAACTGCAAAAATCAGAGGTGAAAATGAAGAAAAGGCTGAGTATGAGACTGCTCAAGAAGAGATGTTTCAAAAAATTGTAGAATTAGAGGACAGAGCACATAGGGAAAACTTGAGATTTTCTGATGTACCAGAGAAACTGGAAGAAACAGACTGTATTAATTTTATGAAAACACAAATAAGCAACTTGACTGGTATTCCACAGCAGGAGTTCTTAACTGAGAGGGCACATCATGTGTATGCTCCAAACCTGGCCATGAGAAAGCAACCCAGACCTTTAATAGTAAAGGTGCAATCCCACCAGCAGAAATAGTTGATTCTGACAAAACCATGCCAGAAGGGCAAAGTACTAAAAGTGGGAGACAGAGTTTTTGCAGAAAATGGTTACTCTCTGTACACCTGGCAGAAGAGGAGTACATTTATTCCAGCAGTCAGGGAATGCCAAGCAGAAGTCGTGAGATTCAAGCTGTGTATCTATTTTCAGAATATTTTTTCCTGGAGGGTCAAAATCATTCTTTGATGCAGAACATGCTAAGAAGGAAATACAGAAGTCTGACCAACAAAAATGAGTTATCAAACAGAAGGAGATTCTGCTTCTTACTCTTATGATAATAAAGTCCATAGAGAGACTATGCCAGTGAAACCTTTTCCAGTGCTCCAAATGAAAATGCTCGAGAGACAGAAAACAAAGCACATTGACTACAGCCAGGAGTATGTTGGAAATGAACCAGTGACTGGATTTGGAAGAGGGAGAGCAACAGGAAGAAAACCAGCAACTCAGAAATTGATGAATAAATGTGTGGTTGCAAAGCATTAATTACATTTGTGAAGTATGGCAGCACAAGAAAACCTGCAAATATTGGACTTTTTTGGACTTTTTTAAACTTGTAGGGGACTGCAAAGCGCATGCCCTACTGTGATTAATGTTTGTAAGATGATTTAGGAGATGGGAACAGGAAGGACAGCATTAACCATAAGTAAAAATTTTGTTTTCAACAGTATTCATCATAATATATGGCATATACTGCATGGTGTAAAGTAAAGCCTTTTCAGTTAATTGTGTGTAATGGCGATACTAAAGTAAACAGGTGGCCCTATTTTTTTTTCTTTCTTTCTATCTTCCTGTTCAGTTTTAAGAAATGTAGGCACTGCAGTGTAAGATGAGAAGAAAGCCTGGACAAAAGATCATGATATAAGTAAAACTGGTATGCCTTTTCTCATTTTTGCATAGGAAAATGACTGGCTTAAGGCCTTGTCTTAATTTAATAACAAGTTTTAAGGAGAAAGCAAGTAAATAAAAACACTGAATATAACAAATAGTGAACAATATTTCCCTCTACCAATAAATGTTTACAGCACAATTTGTGTAGTGGAACGCAGCTGTCTATATGGCTTTCATGTTTTTATGGAGACAGTCTGATAAAGGGCAATAAAACAGAATACTTGTTTTTCTCAATAGCTAGGAAATAATGTTTTATGAAAGCATTCAAGTTGTTTTCTTCATTTGGGAGAGGAAAGATCATGATATAGGTAAAACTGGTATGCCTTTTCTTATAGGGGAATGACTGTATTAAGGCCTTTGTCTTAATTTAATAACAAGTTTTAAGGGGAAGATAAGACAATACAGACAACAGTTAGTGGAAGTATCATGCATCTTACCATGGGTAACTTTCAGTATAGGTTAATTCAAGCCTGTGAGTATAGATGTCACTCTGGGACAACTGTTCCTATTATTAGGGTTAAACTTCATTATTTGAAGACATGCATCTTTTTTTTTTGTTTGAGGGTTTTCATTAAAACAAAAAGTTGTCTAGTATATGACATAGATTCAAATGGATATGTCAAGAATCAGCTGTGTAAAAGATCATGCAACAGAAAAGTTGAAACTAGACTTTAAAAAAACTGTTCTGCATAACAGGTAGGAATAATTGCTTCTTATCATAATGGCGCTTTCCGTATTATCTTTAAATCTGAGTTGTCTCACAGACATATGCAGAAAAAAAGAGTAATGACCCTCATTAAAAAATGCAGAGTGCAAATAACTATTCTACAGGAGGCACATTTGAAAAGAACTAAGCATGTGAATATGATAACGAAAAGATTTCAAAATTGTTATTCTGGGCAATACTTGGGACAAAGAAAAGGGGAAGTACTCATTAATTATGAGAGGAACTTCAATAGTGATAGAAGAGGGGAAAAAGATAATAATAGTAGATTTTTAGTAGTAAGGATCTACTGGCAAGGGAAGATGATTATGCTGGCATGTATTTATATTCCACCTAAAACTGCTACAGTGCAACGTAAGAAAATTCTGAGAGAAATATTCAGATTTCAGCAGGGAATATTACTTAAAGGTGAGGACTGCAACTTGATTTGCAACAGTGATTGTAGCTGGGGAGCATATAAGGAAAATTTTGCACAACAAGGTAGATTTCTGAAGAAATGTATGAAAATATTTGGTATGGGAGTTGTGAATTCAGTAGTAGGAGTTTGGAGAGCATTTACATATTAATTCCTCAAGGTAAAAAAATTGGGCTAGGCTAGACAGAAATTATATTTCACAGGAACATGTGCATTTAGTTGAAAGTTTTTATACACATCCAATAACTATTTCAGATTGTATGCCAATAATACATAAAATAAAAATGCAGGGTGATAAAATAAAAATGAGACACTGCTTCTTCCCCACCTATCTGTTAAAAAGAGAGGAATTTAAAAAATGTGTAGTGGAAATAGTTGAGGAGTTTTTAGAGAGGATTGAAAATTCTTCGGAAAATATAGCTAGTGAGTAGAATAAAATTAAAATGGAGTTTAAAAATAGGGTGGAAATAAAAGAAAAAGAGATATAGTTAAGAAATAACAAGAATTATTTGGAGGGACTGGTAAAGGTTGAAGTATTGCAGAATAGGGGGAAACTCACAGAACAAGAAAAGGTACAATTGCTAAGTGCAAAAGAGAAAAAAGGGACTATCTTGATAATATACACGAGTTTATAATGATTGCAGTTAAGCAACTGTTTTTTCATAATAATCTCATAGTACTAAAATCTTTTAGAAGAACGGTTCAAGCAACAAAAATTAGAAAGGTTTGTTGCCAAGCTTGGGGAGCCTATAACGAGGAAAATAACCAGAAATCATGTAAAGTTACTAGAAATATTTAGGACATTTTATGAAAATCTGTATAATGCAGAGAAATGTGGAAATCATGAAAAGTACAAATGGAAATGTTTATGGAAGAATTAAATATGCCAAGGTTAGAGGTATATGAGGCTCAATTACTAACGGTTAGGGTAGGAGAAGATGAGATAAAAATAGGGATATATAACTAATTTACAGGAGGGTCCCCAGGAACAGATGGATAAAGATCTGGAAGGTTTTGTTTAGCAGTATTTTGAAAGGGAGAGAAGCACCAACATTGTGGAAGAAAGCAGTAGTGGCTGTAAATACCTAAAGGTAGTAAATATCCATCAGATCCAGCTTTGTATAGGCCTATTTTGATTCTAAACCATGATTATAAAGTGTTTATGACAGTAATGGCTAAAAGAATGGCAAAGGTGATGTCAAAATTGATATGGCTCAATGTGGTTTTGTGGAGAGGAGGTAAACATTTGACAACATTGAAAAAAATTATCTGGAGGGAAGCAGAATGTAAAAAAAAATACCACTGTTGTTAGTGGGTATTGATGCAGAGAAAACGTTTGGCAGGGTAAGCTGGGATCTTATGAGCAGGGCATTGGAAGCATTTGCATTCCCTGATAAAATTATAAGCTTGATTAAGAGGATATAGGAGGGATTGGAGGCAAAAATTAAATTGTGTGTGGGGGTGTCCTCTTCGATAAGTTCTGTTTGAGCAGAGGAACCAGGCAGGGGCTGTCCTCTTTCCTCTTTGTTATTTGCATTATATTTAGAACCATTGGCAAAGAAAATAAGGAACTCAGAAATTCAAGGATATAATTGGTATGGTAGTCAAGAAAAAATGGCTTTATTTGCAGATTATATTATTTTATACCTGATGAAACCAGAAATGGACATTTCATTGTTATGTAACATTCTGAGATAATTTCAAGTCTTTTTGGGATACAACATTAATGAAAATAAAATAAAGGTAATAGCTGTAAACTATGTACCAACATACTAATCGGTTCAGCAATACTCATATTTATGGGGACATAATAAAATGAAGTACCTAGGAATATGGATTAAAAATAATTCTATTTTGGCAGCTAAGCATATGTGGAAAAAGACTGAACAAAAGCTAATACAAAAACTGAGAAATTGGAAGCTTTGTTATATATGGATAGCAAAATACAAGAAGTGAAAATGTTTTTAGTTCATTTAGTTTTATACACAGGTAATGCACATTTGTATCAACCAGAGGAGAAGATGTGGATAGAAATTAAATTAAGAATTGAAGGATTTTATCTGGGAGGGGAAAAGGCAAGAGTCCAATGGAATAAGCTGATCCTTTCAATAGAGCAAGGTGGTTTGGGATTACATGATTTGAAGGGGTATTTCAGCGCTACACGGTTAAGGCTCCTATACATAGCACAAGCAGAAAACTATAATTCAAAATGGAAAGGGGTGATGATGATAAAACGGGGAAGCCCAAGAAACAAGGTGATATTGGGATTTTGGATGCAGATCTTTAAGGAGAATAACAATTACCATGGAGAATATTACATTCATAAAATAGCAGAAAGTATTCTAAGAATCAAGCCAACACAGGAATGGAGAAAGGAGATTCTGCTGATAGGGCTGACTACAATTAGGAGTAGAGAGAATAGGCAAGAGGGGGATGGAATTTACTGGAAAAAACTGGCAAAGGAACCAAACTTTTGGGAGCAAATAACAAGAGAGGGAATGGTAAAAGAACGAGAAAAGGCCAAGCATTCATTTGGACTGCAGGCTAGAGACTGCCTTCTCGATCAGTGATTGATATCAGAGTACTGGCAAAGAGAAAGGAATATGGGAATCCTAAGTGAACAACCAGCACTGGTATAGAGTTTTTAGCAGAATCTATAACAGAAACTGCTGTTAAAAAGGGAGAATTGGTAGGTCATATAAAATATTGCATGACAACTATAAAAATGAATCAGAGTAGCTTAGAATGGATTGGCAAGAGTGATTGGAAATTCATAGAGAAACAATGTGGGTATATATATATATATATATATATATATATATATATATATATATATATATATATATTTCCCAAATATGCAACATCTCGAAGTTTTAGGATGCTTACTTGGAAGTGTTTGCATAGGTATTGTTATACCCCAAGCATGCTTAATAGAATTTTTCCTCGGGTAGATTGCAAATGTTGGAGGTGTGATGGGGAAAAAAAGGCAATTGGGAACATGTTTTTGGGAGTGCAATTAGTTGGCAGACTTGAAAAATTCCCTGCAGACTAATGTAATGGAAATACTTGGTGAGCAAATTGGTATAACTTAGGAAATAATTTTCTGAGCTATGATACAGAATCAGAATTGCCTAGACATAGTAAGGCCTTGCTGAGTTTAATTCTGGTAGCTGCCAAAAAAAGCAGTTCCTAGAATGTGGAAGTGAAAGTCTAAACCAACTGTACTAGAAGCAGTGAATATAGTAAGAGAGAGAAAACAACTGGAAGCGAGATCTTTAGAAAAAGTAAGAGCAAATTACATTGAAATTGTTGGAACATTACATGCAGAATAATGTTTTGGAGGATGAGTGAGGTTTAAGGGAAGGCAGGAATTGAATGAGCTTTGTAATGTTTGACTGACAATGCTGAGTAGGTTATACATGATGTATAACATTTGCAAATGAAAATATGTCAGTTTGGTTTGTTTTCATTTATATAAATGTATGATTGCTTATGTCATAAGTTTTTAAAACTAAAAAAAAAAAAAAAAATCATACACTAACACTCTACCTGCCAGCACTATGGCTATGCCCATGATTTTTACTTCTTTATTTTTAACAAGCAGTGCAATCCTGGAAGATGCATCCTTCCCTGTCGTCCACACTACTCTTTTCCCCAACATCATTCAAACCATTTCCATTTACTTGTCGCAGTCCACCTTATATCCATGTAAACAATTTCATTCTGCATCAATCCTTTTGCACCATTCAAACACAACCATTCTTCTCATAGCATTATTTATGCTATGTTTAACACTGTATTAAAAGTAACCTTTTCCTTTTTTTTTTTTAATCTTTTTTACCCATTTCCTTCATTATCCTTTTTCGATACTTTTCCGTTAATGGGGCAGCAGGTAAAATGTGCGTTTGATGTAAAGTCACTGGTGCTTGAATTTGAGCAGTATTTAAAAATGACCCTTGATTTGGCATACTTGGCCCTCGTCTGCCTCCTTCACATGCTACCTTTCAAATATAAATATTTGTCTTGTGAGGTACAAACACAATGAAGTAAACTACATGCACCTTTCCTGATCATGCAACATCAGAATAGGCAATGTTCACCCTAGCTGCACCATTAGTTCTAGGATAATGGGGCAGCAGGCAAAAGGTAAACAGAAATGTTGAAGAGAAATATCGATTGACAACTACTGCAAATGTTTTCCCAACTACTTGTTCACATTTTGAAATGATGTTCCTCTTTATCCAAGTCCTTTCTCCCTTTTTTTCACTTCAGAGTTTCAACACGTCTTTTTTTGGCTTTGTGCTTTGTCCCCATTGTCTGTGTGTTTTGGTTGACAGCTATGGCTCAGACTATTACAATTCTTAACACACTGATCCTTAAAAATCAGCAGCTTCTCGGAAAGTGGAGCACTTCCTTATTTATTCACAATATAATGTCTGTGAATGACACCATTTTTAGGAACTAATGCTGAATCTTTGTCACGCTGTCTCTGTAAGTGGCATTGACTCGTCACAAAATGACTGACAGTACGTCACAAAAGGTAAAATGAAAACCAGAGGACAACAGCAAAATAATCATGACTGACTTTGGATGATAAATTCTTCTTACTGTGAGAAGCCAGACAAAATTAAAATCAGAACACGCCAATGCAACAGGTATTTACTGATCTGACAAAATCAGTACGACAGTGCCAAGGAAGACAAAAGTAAAAGCAGACCCAAATCAGCAGCTGTGAGTTCAGATGAACCAGTAAGTTCTGCTGAAAAAACAATATGACTGTGACAACAAAGCCAATATTAAAAGCAGGACACACCAATTAAAGTATTAGTACTGACATGTCCCAAAAGGAATACTACTGTCAAGATGAACACAAATGTAAAAAGCATGACAAAATAAGCTACAGTTAACTTGACATCAACCGCACGTTTTGCCTGCTGCCCCGTTAATGGAAAAGTACCCCTTTTTCTTCTCCTCTCTACCCTCTATAAACATTGTCACCTGACTTTCAGACCCTGCACTAACCTCCTCTTCTGTTCCTCTTCATTGTCAAGTGCATGTTATTTATCTTCTGTCAAAACTCATTTCATCTCTTCTTTTCTTATATTTTCTCATTTAATTTTCATACACTTCTTCCCTTTTGCCTTTTTGCCCTGTTGTTTGTTTCTCCTTTCCTGTTCTTTTCTAACTGTTGTTCACCTTGGTCTGTTTACTCCCTTTCACTTTGTTCTCTATTCCTCCTTTATGTATAAATAAAGGGTAGTCAAACTAGAACAAACCAAAAAATGTCATCCCTCTACATTTTCTACAATTTGGTATGCAATTCTTCTTTGAATGACCAGATTCTCCACATTGATCACACCATCATTTGCTACAGTTCTGTGTAAGACATGACAAATCACACACACACACAAAAACATGCTTTGGGTTGTCTGGATAATTTTCATTATCCTCTTTGTATTCATCACTGTAACATTGGATACATGCTTTGTGTCATGTAATTTTTGACATACTTTTAAAATATGTTTTCAGTTAATTTTCATCTGTGTTTGAAATTCTTAACTGCAGTGACATTTTTCTGCTAACCCTGATTCCAAGTACTTATAAACATATTTTCCACATTCATTTATACATTATTCTGACAATAAAAAAGTTTCAAAATTCACTTCACAAAAATATTCAGTCCCTAAATGTATTGGGGCTCTAATGTATTTTACTTTAAATCCCAATGGTGAAATAATATTGTCAAAAATAAAATACCTGCCAGTGGATTTTTTTCCTAAGTGTTCTAAACTGCGGGCCCCTGTTCCATATTCTCCTGCTGAATATCTTCTCCTTTATGTTTTATACTGCTGCTACTTACTTCATATCTTCTCCTTTATGTTTTATACTGCTGCTACTTACTTCAGCCACTGCTGCATATTCCAGTCTTTTAACTGCGAAACTCCCCTCTTCATTCTGATTTTCTGCTTGCTCTTCTTTTACACTGCTTGCCACCACCTCTTGCAGAGCACACCCTTAAAGCCAGCTGCTCTGCCAGTAGGATGCATTTCTCTTAATTTCTCACATTCTCCTTCTCTGCTGTTTCAGCTCTGTTATTCCCTTCTTCAAACAACCTCTCAACTCCAACACTCCACTACATTACCTCACCTTCTCCTGGCTCATTTTCCTCCATCACTGACTTTAATGCTGTTATTGTCAAGCCCCCAGAATCTGCTTCTGTGACTTCCGTGTTACCATTTTCCACGGAAACCGCTTGTTCCATTACCGATTCCACCATGCTCACTGCAACAGCTTAGTTGCCTTGTATCTCAGCATGACCTGAAGGTTTGCAAGCAGCTCTCTGGCACCACCTAGCAGCTCTGAAGACAAGGGGCTGCTTTATTAAAGGAAAATTCCACCTTAGAACTAAAACAAATTTTTTTTCACTCTATCTCTGTTTTCTGAGTTATTTTAACACCTCAAAACCACTCTAACTGCGTCTTTTAGAATTGTAATATGTTTTCTGCAAAATCATTGCCAGTGGGGCTTGTGATCTTATTTTTCTTCAAGACTTTCTCTTTCCCATAATCCATTTCAAGTCTGCTTTATATACGTCATGCTAGACATAAGGAAGTAGTGGTGTATTCCCATTCCATTGATACTTAATGGGATTAGTTTCAGTCGCTGTCATCTTATATATTGGCTGTAACAGGACTGCTTCTTTTATTTCTTGAATGGCCCTCATCTGTGTGTGTCTCAGGGCTTGTTTTATAGTATACTAAGGAATTACGCAGCTGTAACCAAAACAGTTGTTAAATTGCAGGCCTTTGTTTAAAGTATCTTTTTGTAGTCCAAGATGAATTGACAGCCCATCCCCCTATACTTTGGCAAATGTTCTGAAACTTTGCAAGAATTACAAGAAAAAATATTTTCTGACTTTTCTCTAAATGTCACAGACATCTTTGATACTCCATTCAAGTCATCTTAAAATGAAAAGTAGTTTAAACAACAGACATTTAAAGTTTAAAGCTTAGCATTTCAATACTTTTATGCTTATGTAAGTTTATCAAAAGAGGTAACTGTCACATGTCTTGTGTATTCAAATGAGGCACTGAGGCTGGGTATGCATTCAAATCTTTTATTGTACATAAACATATCAGGAGTGTAACTGGAACATATACTTTGAACTTCATAAGCTAACTAACTGACTTGTTACTTCAAACACTCTCACATGTGCATCTCCATACATGCTTGCACTCATTCTGGCTGACTATACAAAATGGACACTGATCTTGCACATGCTCAGTAGCTTATATGCACATGCTGTCTAGCTACAGCAGCTGACTAGGTTCAAGATACACACTGATCTACAATCCTCCCTCTTAATTTGTTCAACATACAATAGGAGGACAAGACATTCTACAAGCTAGATATCACATCAACATTTCAACAACAAATTTGAACTCAAGTCCACGTTGCTGTGTATTTGGGATTGGGTCTGGAAATTCTACCTGATCTGATCATATAAAAACTTTGACTGGGTTTACCAACAGGGACAATCTTTGGGGATTCCTTCACAACTGAAACTTCAGGGATTCCAAAGGGGTTATTTGAAGAAAGTACACTGTCCTTTGGAATTTGAACAGGTGTAGAGTAACTGAAAAATAGAATCATTGGCACAGGCAGTCTCCTGCTTCACTGTTTCGGTGACTGGTAATATATGTCTTGGATTCCTCCTTAAATCCATTTCTTCAGATTGTATGGTGTAAGATCTGGGTGCTTCACAAATGTTCTTGATGATTCCCACTTAGTTGTGTCCTTTAGATGTTTTCATTCTCACAACTTCTCTTTGTCTTAATGGTCTAAGAGGTTTACTGGACTTATCATAATACACCTTATGTGACCGACATGTTCTCGAAAGTTGAGTTTTAACCAGTCTATTGTCCTTCGCATTTGGTACTAACAATTGTGTACTAATTGGAAGAGTTGTTCTAGTCTGTCTGGACATCAGTCTCTGAGTAGGTGAACCAAGAAAGTTGTCTCGAGGAATGTTTCTGAGATTGAGTAAGTTTAGGAAAATATTGGTGCCATCTCTCTTGGATTTCTCCAGCAAAAGTTTTGCACTCTGAACTGCATACTCAGCTAATCCATTAGACTGTGGATACTCAGGACTACTAGTAATATGAACAAAGTCCCAAGACTTAGCAAACTGCTGACTTGTAAACTGTGCACCATTGTGAGAAATGACTTTGTGCAGACTACCATGGACAGTAAAATGTCTGTCTAATTTTGTAATGACTGTACTGGATGGAAGAATAAGGAAGAAGGTCAATTTCAAGCCAATTTGAATAAGAGTCTACTAACACTAAGTAATGCTGACCATTCCATTTGAAAATATCAGTAGCAACCGTCAGCCATTGTAATTTAGGAATCTGGTTTAGATGAAGTGTTTATTTTTGCTGGTGTGGTTTGGTGCTGTTGCAAATTGAACATGCTAGCGTTTCCTTCTTTATATCTTTTAACATAGAAGGCCAATATACTATTCCTCTTGCCCTTCTTTTGGCTGAATCAGTACCTGGGTGACCACAGTGCAAAGTTTTTGAAAAACAAAAGACTTCAACAAAAGTTTTGATATATTCTTGTTGTAATGCTTTAGGAATTACCACTTTAGGACTTTTCATGATGATTTTTTCTTCCATCGTGAGCTCATCTTCGTAAGGAAAATATGTCTAGTGGTAAACTGGTTTGTCATGCTGGCCATCCTTGACTGATAATGCTTTTCAGCTTCTGAAGTTCTGTGATTTCTGAGTTCATCAAGACGTGATGACGAAAAATTTCTGACTTCCATGACTTCAAAGTCTGCTTTCTCATTCCATGCTGTTCTGTTATTTGTCTGGGTGCTCGTAACAAAACATCAGCGAGATGTAGATATTTGCCTGTTGTATAGACAACATTGAAATTGTACTTTTGCAATTTTAACATCATGTGTTGCAAGCGTGCTGGGGCTGTGTGTGTTGACTTTTTTAAAATTGTCACTTGAGGTTGGTGATGATTCTCTGTTTGGATAGACCTTCCATAAATATAATCATTGAACTTAGAACATGCAAACACTACTGCCAAAAGCTCTTCTTCTATTTGTGCATACTGCATCTCTGTTTGGGTTAGAGTTCTGAATGCATAGGCTACTGGTATGCCTTCCTGAATACATGCTACACCAAGGCCATAGTTTGAAGTATCACAAGAAAGAGTTACAAGTTTATGAACATCATAATATCTCAATGTGGATGGACTGGCATTTTTCATCTTCAGAATATCAAATGCTCTTTTGTGTTGTTCCAACCAGGACCAGTTTACATTTTTGCGTGTCAACTCACGTAGTGGTGTAGAAAGCTCACTCAAGTCTGGGATGAACTTTCCTAAATAGTTGACCATGCCATGAAAACATTGTAAAGAGGTGACATTTTCTGGAGCTGGCATCTCAAGAATTGCTGCTTGCTTAAACAGATCTGGTTGTAAGTCAGAACTGGTAAACAAATGTCCCACATAAGTAATTTCTTTTCAGTTAGAATTTACATTTCTGAGGATTCAGTTTAAGATTGACTTCACGTGCACAGTCTAGAACTTTCCTGAGATTTCTATCATGTTCGTTTTCACCATTGCCTCCTACAATAATGTCATCTACTATGATAGCATATGAATAACCAGAAAACAATTTGCTCCATTGCATGTTGAAATACTTCACTGGCAGAATGTATCCCAAATGGCATTTTCAAAAATCTGTATCTACCAAATGGTGTGCTGAATGTAGTTAAGAATGAAGATTTGTGATCCAGCGAAATTTGCCAAAAGGAACTTTTTGCATCTAAGACTGAAAAAATAGTGGCATTTAGCATGTCTCTTCTACTGTATGCATTGGATGATGAGGATGTTTTAATTGCTTTGTTTAAGTCTCTTGGAGCAATGCATATTCGAATATCATCTGAGGCTTTTCTTATGAGCTACAGCCATGGAGGATATGTATTAACTCGGTTCTTCTACTGAAGTAAGGACAACCAGATTCACCATTTTGTCTAGTTCCACTTTTACTTTACTCTGCATTGCTACCAGAATATTTCTTGTTGGTCTGACAACTGGGCTTACTTCATGGTTTAACTTCATGGAATATGTCACTGGAAGTTTGCCACGCTTGTCTTTGAAAATATCAGCATATTCACTAAAAATATTCTGTGTAAAACTATCTTTGTTATTCAGACTTATATGGTGGACCACTTTATTAAATGAAATCAGTCCCATTCTCAAACTGTGTTTGAGGCCTAACAGTGACTGTATGTATCTTTTGACTATGTAAAACTGCAAGTTATAGCTGTTTCCAGCAGAATGGCATGAAAGAACTACTGCACCATCAGTCTGAATCTCTTTACCACTATAAGCAACTAGTTTTGCACACTTTGCTGAATCAAGTTTTTCACCAGCTTTTACTTTAGCAAACATTTGTGCTGATATAGCATTGCACTTGGATCCAGTGTCTACTTTAAGCTCTACAGGTTTCTCATTAATTCGTACAGCACAAAATATTTCACTCTTTGCTGCCATCTGATAGTGTACTGTATTAACTGTTTCATCGATCACAGAGACGCCATCAACATAAAAAGTTTGCTTCTTCGACTGCTCTCTTTCAATAAAAGATTGTGCCACTTTAGACTTGTAAAGCCTTTTGAAATTATTCCACTTTTTACATTTGTGACATTGCTGACCAAAAGCTAAACACTTTTCTCATTTAGATTCATGAGTGCCTCCACAATTGCGACAGTTAACAATAAGATTGAGTGTCACAACCCTCAGTTTGCATCTCTTTTTCATCTTAACTTTATGTTATACAGTATCAACCTTCACACTGGCAGATACTGCAAGCATGCTCGCTCGTAAGCATAGTCATGTGCTTTTATGTAAGCTCGTGTGTTTGACAAATCTCTGTGGTTTTGCTCAAAGTTAATTCACTATCTCAAAGCAAAATCTTTCTCACTGCATCATTATTAACGCCACACAGAAGATGGTCTTTTAACAGCTCATCTCATAAATCACCAGATCTGTATGTTTTTGCTTTATTTCTCAACTCAGTAATATATGCTACTATAGTTTCACCAGGCTTTTGATTTATTGTGTAAAATATGTGCCTTTCCATTGTAATATTCATTTGAGAGTTACATATTTCTCTAAATTTCCTTTTTAAGCACTCACGGCCTTCCCACATTTCAGCCTGTCTCACAGTATGGTAGTTCGCCCCCTCCCCTGCATACATGGCAGGTGCATACACAAATGAACGTTCCCTCTCAATGGCTTCTGAGCCAGCTAAATTGAGGAGTATAAATGCTTTTGTACTTGCATCTTTATCAGAAAATGCAGCCTGTATGAAAATATATTCTTGCTCAAACACTCGCCAAATTTTAGCCATATTATTATCAAACACCAGCAGTCCAGGTCTGTAAAATCCCTCTGCCATAACAACAAAATTTGTTTAAGTATAGATCAGGTACTTGTAATTATGCCCAACTGCACAACAGTCTCTCTGAAATTGCTTTATATTAACCCTGCAAACACTACGGACATTTTGGGTACTTTGAAAAGTTTTAGTTAATGCAAAAAAGTTGTACACTGTGAAATAATTTGGTTGTTTTAGCCTTTCTGTACATTTTAAACACTTCAGAAATTATTTTGAACACTTTTATCGATATGTCACTATTTCAGACATTTAATTTATCTCGATAATTATTGTGAATATTTTAAGTGATTCACTACACATTTGGTGACTGAAAAATAATTTAAGTGAGCTTAAGTACCTTTGAATAACCACTGAGCTGTTTGCAAGTTCACTCCTGTATATTTCTCCACTTCTAACTTCATGCCTCATGGTTTGTAAGCTGCTTCAGTTTCAGATCCCATTTTGACACCATGTCGCATATCTCATGTATTCAACTGAGACACTGAGGCTGGGTATGCATTCAAATTATTTATTGTACATAAACACATCAGGAGTTGTAACTGGAACATATACTTCAAACTTCATAAGCTAATTAACTGACTTGTTACTTCAGACACCGTCACATGTGCATCTCCATACATGCTTGCACTCACTCTGGCTGATTATACAAAATGGCACTGATCTTGCATGTGCTCAGTAACTTGTATGCACGTGCAATCTAGCTACATTGGCTGACTAGGTTCAAGATACACGCTGATATACAGTGACAACTGCCTTTGAACCGCTGACTGATCTAATTGCTCTGTTTTCCTATGAAAGGCATGGGTACATTATAAGGAGTTGCGAGTCAATGTATGTTCTCTTCCTGTCTGCAATAAAGACAATAGAAAACAGTTTTACACCTCTCTGACTTGTTTACAGCAGCCTGAGTTCCTGACTACAAATGTCTCTGTGTCTGTGATATGTCACAGAAGTGTGGACAAATTCCTTTGCGAGAAGTTAAGCTTTAAAAAAAAGTGGGTGGTCTTTCCCTTCCTTTGATACCAAAGTGAGGAAATGAACGTTTTGTAAAGTACAAGCAGGTTTCGGGTACCTAAACAATACTGGAGTCATATAGTAGGGAGAACTGTAAGAACTGAGTTAAACTGTGGAAGAAGGTGGAGTTTTCCTTTAACATTTTCTTTCATTTTAGACCATAACCGAAAAAAAATTAAGTTAATTATTTACACGCCCATTTTTTATCTTCATATTTAAAATTATTTACAAACTATTAATGCAAAAGAAATTAACTGAACAATTATGTTTCGTTCATTCCTTTTATATTTACTCTCTATTCTCCCAACCCTTTCCTCTACATCCATCTTCTTATTTCAGTTAATACATCTTTTTCTTGCAATTTCTTATTCTATAACAAATCTCACTTTTTTCCACATCACCCATATTGCCCCAAACAATACTTTATCTCATTTAGCAATATCATGTTTCTTTACTTTATCATACTTTGCATAAAACATTATATTCATATTTATACATTTAAATCCTTCCCATCTATATTCATTTTTAAACATCCACCAATTATTTTACTTCTTAAAAAAGGAGTGGAGAAAGTTCTTCTAGTCATTATGTATACTATGTCTTGTCTTCCCTGAAAGCAGAAGAGTGGCCTAGTGGGTCTAACTCAGCCAACAAAAAGTAAATAAATAAAATCTACTTTAAGGGCTCCTTTGGAGAAATGTTGCTAAGTATGGCCCTTTTACTTAATTATGTATATTATTGTTTTTGCATGCATCTACCAATCATACAGCATTGCATAAGGCTCATTGAAGATGGCATGAACTGTGTATATGTATCAAAATCCACTACACTGCATTTCATCAGATTCTTAGCTCTTTTTACCAGATGGGGGCACAGGCAGTTCCCTACCTGAGATGGCATAGCATTTGTAGTAGCTGGAGTAGGAGGCTGAGATATATATAGTGTGGATGGAGGTTCCAGTAAAAATAAGTTAATGTTAATTTAAAGAGATACCTTATTTGTTTTAGAAATGCTGTAACCGTCATCTGTAAGTTAGTAACCATTGCTTCTTACTGCCATTTCTTTTTAACCTGTCTTCCAACCCTCACATCTGTCCAACCTCTGATTAACAACAAATAGAAGATCTTTAGCCATACCTGGAACAGGCTGTGGAATAATCTTTCCAGCAGTATAAGGGGCACCCATAAGCTAAAATTATTCTTTTGTGGAACGCAAAGGGTAGTTATGTAGAAAGTTACACTTTGTGTAACTGCAGGTCCAGAATACCAAGTGACATCATTAAGCGAGGTCTGCTGTCCCCACAGTCACAGATTCCTTCTCAGTACTGCTGTTGGAGCTACCCTTGATTCTCAACTTCATGGTAAAAGAGATGAGTAATTTAGCATTTTTTTAGACAGGAAAAGTAACTGATAGATTGACTTGCTAGTTCTGTTTGTAAGGGGGTAGCTCACCCTTAATCCAGCTTACAAACTGGCAAGTGTGGTTGTGGGCACTAGTACTACTTACAAATGGAATTAACAAAATCTCTAGACTTTGCTATAATGTAACAGTGGTAATGGCATTTAAACTGTGCTACCACTGTAACATTCTTATAGCTGTATAAATGGACTAGCAAAGTCCATTTTTTCCAATTCATGTCCTGAGAAGCACAATGAACTCAAGCTGGCCTGTCACTGTTTCAGTTTAATTGTAACAAAAAATAAATATATATTTATTTAAGTGGGATAAAGTACTGATCCACTTGGACCAATTCCAGGCTCTGCTAGGGAGCAACATGTGGTTAAATGACTTTCTATGGGTCTCAAAGTAAACAAAGGGAAGATGTTGTTCGTGTTTCACTGTTGCAGACATCACACTTGGGTTATCTGCCTGCAGGTAGCCCTCTGTCAGCTCGAATACCAGAGTATTGGGATTTCTGCGTTAGATGCTGTCGCTTCTTCCATAACATCAGGTCATCAGGGGTATAAAACATGCAGCCAAATGCCATTACATCAGCTTTTCTTGCTGAGCGGAGACCGAATCAGAAGCAGTTCGCAAGTGCCGGTCGGCCGCTATCTGAAGTTTTCGTTACTTGAGTTTCAGATCTGAAGTCTTCTAAAGCTAACTACCCCGTTGGGGATCTTTTTTTCTTGCTCTAACCGATGTCAGAAAAATAATTGTCTTGCCTATGGAAAGCAAATACCTCACAGAGATTTTCATTCTTACTGCATCACCTGTTTAGGCCCAGACCACGACGTTCCTCGCTATTGGTTTTGTGCCCTGTTCAATGCCCGAACTATTCACCATCGGGCTATCTTTGTCACTAAATTTTTTCGCTCTCGCTCTCCGTATTCCAAAATGGTTTCGATAAGTCATCCGACTACCGATCTTCCAAAAAAATGTAAGGATAAAGACAGAGACAGACCGCATAAGTCCAAAACTGCCAACGATGCCTCAGTTAAGCTAGTCGCCAGTTCGCCGGTACTCAGTGAGGTGCTTTCGCAGCCCCTGATACCCACCTCTACAGATTCACAGGCCTCTACTGAGACCCATTCAGAGTCCATTATGCTGTGAGATGCTTCGTCGACTATGGAACCTACGGATGTCTCTACCTTGGATGGGTCTGGAGCCGCTGTGCAGGCACCGGCTTCTGAGGGTGTATTCATACCTGCCAATGTTCATATTAAACTGACTACTTTGTTTCAGACTAAAACTACCGAATTTCTCAGGCCCAGAGTTCGCACTATGCCTAGGAAACCAACAGCCAAAGCGATTTCTCAAGCCCCCATGCCACAGAAACAAATGCCTAGAATGGCTGAAGACCTTATTACTTTAATTGGGGGAAGCCAGCCTTCCCCCTCTAAAAGACAAATAATTGATTTTCCTTCTGATTCTTCAGATCATGAGTCCGATGACTCTGACCCCCTCAGATTACCAGGACATACCTTTATCTACCTATGAGGATTTTGATGCAGAAGATTCTATTCCCTCTGCCTCCCCACCAGAGGATTTTTCTTTTGGTGAAACCCTGCATACTGTCAGAGAGCATTTCTGCTGAGAGTGCCAGGACTACCCACAGTCCAAAAAGAGACTCAAGGAATTTTTAAACCTGCCTCAGCACAGGCCTCTAGCTATCCCTCCTGTTCTGGAAATTGTAGATGATGTCTTCATGGAATCCAGTCTTACCCCTAATACTTTGCCACCAGCTCCTAGAAAATCTGACAGGTACTACAGAGTACCTGATTCTCACAAATTTCTATTTAAGAATCCTCCTGCGGATCCAGAGACCATTTCCCAGGGTCCTAAAGGCATTAAGGCTACTACAGCCAAAAACCCTACCCCTTCGGACAGGGATTCTAGGGCTTTAGACAGATGAGGAAAGAAGGCATACACCTCTGCTACTCTTGCCATCAGGTCTTTCAATTGCCAGTTTCACATGTTAAAGTACCAGCAACATATTATGGACACTAATTAAACAAAAAATGATGTTGGAAGTTTGGTAGTGACTGCATTCACTTCGACTACTGCTGGGTTTACCAACTCCCTTGACATCATTACAGTTAAACATACTGAAAGACGAGTGAATGGCTCTGACAATACACCACTTATTCCAGTTTCTGAACAAGTGGTGAGATGGAAGGAGGTTAGAACCAATAAGGAAACTACAGTGGGGGGTGTTGAATCATCCATTAACCATGAACGATCATTCCCGGCTTTATCCCTCCCTTTTCATATACGCTCAAAGAAGGCCCTGGAAGTGGAAACAGGGCAGAAAATTCAAAAGGAAACACTCGACAGGGGAAGGACAGGTACAGACACTGAAAAAAATGCGGCAAACGACCTAGTTTGCAATATTTCCATGCGGCAACTAGATGAAGATGAGGTGAAAGTGTTAAACAAGGGCTTAAGCTTCATACCCTCCGTGCAAGTGGATTTACCAAGTGCGTTGATTGAACTGAGTTTGTTTGCATGTAACATTTCCCTGAAAATGATATATGATGTAAGTACTGAAAATGTGGATGTTGATCTTTTTAAAAAAAACAAGTATTTTTACACCCACTCTACCACAGAGTGTTGAAGTGTTTATTAAAGCATGTGAGAATGACTTATATACTGCTCTTAGATCCGATTGCAGAGATAAGATGTTTTACAACATGACGTTAAATGAGAGACAAGCATTGACTAGGCTTCATAATGATGGGGATATAATTATTAAGCCTGCTGACAAAGGGCACCAGATAATAGTGATGGACACATTGTTTTATTCAGAATCCTTGAATAATATGTTGGATTGTGAGAATACATATAAATTACTTGAAGTAACAGAGGTAAAATCAATAATTGAGAACTATAAACGGCAAATTGAGAATTGCTATTTAGAGCATGCTATACCTGAATGTCTGTATAAATATTTTATTATTGACACACCTGTTATTCCCGGTTTTAATGGACTTCCTAAGGTCTATAAGAATAAACTGACACCACCATTCAGACCCATCGTTTCAGGATATGGATGGATTACTGAGCCAGCATCTGTTTATCTGGAAAAGCAATTGAGACCTATGATTTCTAAACATTGTTCAATACTGAGAGATTCTGAGCATTTTTTAAAAGATTTTTATGCCTTTCTAAGCAGCTACAAGGTAACTGGGAAAGAACTTTTGGTTACCTTGGCTGTAGTATCCCTTTTCACCAGCATTCCCAATGAGGTAGGAATATGCTATGTAAGGGAGTTCTTGATGAAAGATGCCACAATAGCTGTAGAAAAGATTGATTTAATTTGTTTCCTACTTGAATTAATTTTAGAAATTAATGTTTTCACATTTAAAACAAGGTATTTTTGCAAACATCAGGGGTGGCCATGGGGACCCCAACAGCTAACAGTTATGCAAACATAGTAATGGCACAGTGGGAACAATGCTTCATGATGAATAATGATTTCAGTAGGAATATATTATTTTTCCGGCGTTTTGTGGATGATTTGTTTCTTCTATGGTGTGATACTGAAGAAAGGTTACATGAGTTTATTGAACATCTGAATAATAGTATGGAATTTTTGAACTTTACTCTTAATAGTTCTAGGACTAGCGTTGACTTCTTGGATATTAACAACTGGAAAGATATAACCTAGCCTGCATAGGAAGGAATGTTACAGTAACAGTTATGTTCACCATACAAGTATGCATCCACCCCACATCTTTAAGAATGTTGTTAAGAATCAGGCTGTGTGCATGTCCAGGTTACATGCCAGGAACCAGGATTTTGAGACCAGTTTGGCAACTTTGAGGGATGAGTTTGCAGTGAGAGGTTACCCCAAAAAAGAGAGAGAGGTGGCTTGTCAAACAGCCAAAAGTCAGGGAGACAATATAGGGAAACCATACTTCTCCAGTCCGGCTAGAGATAATCTGACCTCTGAGAAAAGGATAGGTGGCACACACGTTTTGAGCTATAACATGACACATTCGACAGACACACATCTGATTAAGAATATACTGTATAGGAATTGGAATATTCTAGGTACAGGTGATCAGATCAGTAAGATAGTAGGTGATAGGCCGAAGTTTACATATAAAAACAGTAAATCACTCAGAGGAATGCTTTGCTATAAAGAAAGGATGGAACATCCCCCTCTGGTGACCTATGGGACAGTGAGGTGCAACAAGTGTGCATTCTGTCAGTACACTGAAACCAACAGATTGTTTGTACACCCCATAACACGGAAATCGTATAAATTTAGTGCTATGGGGGACTGTCAAACTAAGGATGTGATATATTTAGCCCACTGTGTATGCTGTGACGCATTCTATGTTGGGAAAACCAACAGACGCCTCAGAGAATGGATACGGGATCACTTCTACTGTTTTAGGAGATGCAGGAGCATAGTGCAATCGCCAAGCATATGTTGCAGCAGGGGGAGAACCATTATTTTAATTTCTCCATTATAGACAATTTAGTAGAAAATATGAGAGGTGGGGATTTAAGTAATAGAACTGAACAGAAAGAACTTAGATGGATTTTGACACTGGCTGCACATAAATCACCGGGCTGAATGATTATATATCCTTTAAACCTGTTCTGAAGAACAGGAAACTTAGGAAGAAAGTAGTTTGACACAATCTGCTGTGCTGTGGAACTAGGGCTATGTTTAAAATAGGACATGCAAGCATGCTTTACAGTGCTTTTAGGCTTTTTACACACATTGTTATATATTTTTATACACACTTTTTATGTATTTTTTATATGTATTTCTACATGTATTTTTATATGCATTTTCTACATATGTTTCTGATTTAAAAGAGTGTGTATCTCTTTGAATCTGGAAAGCATTGGAGTCTTGTATTCTCCACAGGGATTGGTGGGTCTTGTGTGATGTATATTATAAAAAGGGGATTGTTTTTAAGCATGTTTGTTTTGTTCTGAGAAAGCAACCAGCAGAGGTTGCAAAAGCACTTACCTATGAAATAAAGGTTTCTGTGGAATTTTATTTGGATTTTTACTTGGATTTTTATTGGATTTTGGCTTCTTGGTTTTAGTGTTTGGAACATGTTTTCTTTAACATTGGACTTTTGTGTTTGTTCCATCGCTCAGCAAACAGGGCTTTTCCTTTTTCATTAAAACAAAAAATGATGTTGATTCTGGATTGTGCAGAACATAAAGATTTACAAGAGTTAATGCATTCTGCAAACCAAGTTGGAAAACATACTTTGCAGTGCAGTTTTGATGATTTAGAAGCATTTTGCAGGGCTGCTGTCAATGGGTCTGTTCTTAGAAGGCATGCTTGGCTAAAGGAACAAATCTTGCCAGATCATGTCAAAGTAAAATTACTAGATGCTCCATTAAACCAAGAACGTTTGTTTGGCACTAAAGCAGAAGACGTTTTGAAAAAGAGGAGCTCTCTGATCTTGTAGCCCAGGCTGGTATGACCCTAGCCCTGAGTAGCATCCTGCCATCACCCAGAATGACACCACAGTACAAGGACAAAATGATTGACTTTAACAATTGGCTAAGCTTCTGGTGTCATTCTAAGGGAATCCAGTATCTGTCTGCCTGGGATGACATGATCGACAGACCACGCTGCTTTGCCAGAGATGGCCTGCACCTGTCACCCTTGGGATTCCGAATACTGGCAAAGGTTCTTGCCACCCCTATAGTGCCTTTTTTAGGCAAGGTTCAAATGACAAATTCACCACCGTAACAGGTACAAGCAAGCAAAATCTGAGTTTAATGCTGCTCAATGCTAGAAGTCTAAACCTCAAAATGCACTCACTCGAGGCACTCCTTAAAATGGAGAACATTGACATCTGTGCAGTGTCAGAGACCTGGTTCAAAGCTCCAGAGAGCACCCCTGCATTACCAGGCTGTAATTCATACCACACCTTTCGGCCACCAAACCTGGACCGAAACACTAAAGGTGGAGGCGTGTCCATATTCATTAAGGATATCCACACCTCCAAGCTAGTTGCTCAGCATAATGCATCCGAGATTATCCAAGTTCAACTAACTCTGGTCAAAACCGCAATCCAGATTGTAGCTTGCTACAGACCTCCCACCATGCCCCAGGATTCCCACTCCTCTTTTCTTGATACACTGGAAAATATTAAGGTACAACCCAACACTCTAATAATGAGTGATTTCAATGACCCTACCATTAACTGGGAAAACTACTCATGTACCAACTCTTTTGCTCAACGCTTTCTGGAAATCATCAATTCCAACACTTTGGATCAACTTATCCACACCCCCACCAGAGGCAGCAATATCCTAGACCTGGTCATCACCAACATGGGTGACTGGTGTTTCACACCAGAGGTCAGCTCCTCATTGGTCAGATCCGACCACAAGCTAATCACCCTAGACATCCACATCCCGCTCCCATCCCCCATTAGGAAAACAACCGTAAAAAATTTCTCCAAAGCCAACTTCACGCTTCTTAAGACAGAAGTGGCAAACTTCATGACACCCATGCAGATGGACAATAGAGGTACGACTGCTGAATCCTACACACATGCACTTTATAAGTACTTGCACGAGTGCATGGATCGTGCTATCCCTAACAGAACCAAGATGCTATCCTCCAAAAAAAGGAAGCCAATCTGGTGGTCTTCTGCCATAAACAAACTCTACAACATAAGAAAGAAACTGTTGCAAAAAACAGTAAAATCCCACGATTGGAGGAACTCCCTGGTCAGCCTCAGTAAGAAGCTGAGATCCCTCATAAAATCCTCCAAAGCTAGTTATGAAAACAAAATTGCCACTGATTCTAAAGACAACCACAAAGCATTCTATAGCTATGTCAAAACTCTCAATGGCAACACTCAGATCTGCTCTGAGTTGCAGCACAATGACATTAAATATACAGAACCAACTGATATTGCCAACATCCTGGCAGATAGGTTCAGTGCTAACTTTACCCCCCTCTCACCCCCTAAAGAGCCCATCTTTCTATCGCCCCATTAGCCTGACGAGCCTCGTCTGCAAGGCCATGGAACATATCGTCATGGAACTCATAAACAAAGACATTGGAGATCTCCAAACCCTGGACCCCACACAGTTTGGGTTTGTAAAAGGCAGATCATGTCTCCTAAACCTGATAGACCTCTTTGAAGTAGTCACCAAAGCCATAGATGAGGGTAAGGTGGTTCACACAGCCCATCTAGATCTCGCCAAGGCGTTCAACACTGTCCCCCACTCTGGAATTATAGATAAACTCACTAAACTAGGTATAAATCCCTATGTCACAAGATGGGTTGCCAACTGGCTTACTGAAAGAACCCACACTGTGAAAGTAGCAGACTCCAAATCAGACTTCAGACCAGTGACAAGTGGAGTACCACAGGGTTCAGTCCTGGGTCCTCTCCTGTTTGGTATCTACTTCTCTGAAGTACAGGCTAACACAGAAGGTCTTTGGCTAACTAAATTCACAGATGACTGCAAACTAGGAGCTATAATTGAAACTCCTAACGATGTGGACATCCTACAAAAGGGCCTCACTGAGACAGATGCCTGGTGTCAAAGACATGGTCTCAAGCTCAATGCCAAAAAGTGCATTGTCATCCCCTTTGGTAAAAATTCTGTACCCATGAACTACCACATAGGCGGTAGTCTACTTAACACCGAAAGTGTGATAAGAGACCTTGGGACACAGGTGGACAGTAGTCTCTCCTTTGATAATCACATCGCCAAAGTGGTCAGGAAATCCTTCTACGTGGCACACCTCATCACAAAAGGTTTCTCATCCAGAAAAAATTAGGTCATTGTTCCCCTCTACTCATCACTCATTAGACCCATTATAGAGTACAATGCCCCTTTTGGTATGTACCTCACAAGACATCTGCAACAACTGGAAAGGCCGCAAAAGTACCTCACAAAGAGGATTACTGACCTCAAACAGATGCCTTACGCAGACCGTCTCAGAAAACTCCAGCTTTACTCCGTCACGTATCGCCTATTCAGAGGCAACCTCTGCCTAACATACAAAGCTATGTCAAACCCAGAGCTGTTGGACATGCTCCACTTAAAGAAATCACAATCCCTCCGAGCTACATGCTCTAGGGACCTAAACCTTGTCACCACAATAAACAGAACATGTTGGAGGGATAGATTCCTGTCCCAGAGACTTCCCATACTCTGGAACAGACTACCTATCTATGTCAAACAGAGCTCCTCATTAGCACTCTTCAAGAAAAATCTTGATGATTGGATGGGTAATAAGAAATTCACCCCGGAGATCACTTCTGTGGTTCTGCTTGACAGGGGCACAGGAAAATAATTTTCTTGGGTGGCGAAAGCCAGGGTACATTTTTCGCTAGGCTTGTATAGGCCCTAGGGCCAATAGCCTAGTATCTACCTATGAACCTATGACTGAGGGCTACCTGCAGGCAGATAACCCAAGTGTGATGACTGCAGCAGTGAATACACTCGAACATCTACATTTGTGGTAAGTGTACACAACTGTACTTTGTGGAAATCAAACCGAAAAGTTCTGTAGGGTATAGGCATGTCAGCCACAGTCTTAAACTTCAACTGACTATTTTTGTCAGCTTTGGAATATAAATGTAACTATTAGGTCTTTAAAGAGTAACTATAATCCATCTGAATGTGTTACCTTTATAGCACTTGCACATATGTGTGTTTGCATGTATGGTCAGTATTTATAGGAAGTGGTACAGTATTGTAATTTACCCTGCATCTGTGAGAAGACTTGTGCTGCACTGCCATTTACTGAATCATAGCCATCCACATTCCCAAAGGATAACTTCTTAGTTCCTGGGAGTTGGCATGGCTTTTACTTTTTCCACAGTGCATTTGGAACAACTACACAGCAGAGCATCTACCACCTGCAGCATGAGTCCTAAGAGGATTGCAAACATGTACTGATCCCAGTCTGATTACAACCAAATATGCACAGACATGGACTCACTCGCATGCTGTCCTGACACACACGCACACATACACTGATACACAGAGGCATACATACTCATAATCTAAGCTTTCCCTTTCATGTATACATGATTCACCAGCATTCTCTAACTGCACAGGATGAAGTTGTTGTGATTCACTCTGCACAGATTCCCATCATTAAAAGGCATAAGTGTGAGCACACACACACACACACACACACACACACACACACACACACACACACACACACACACACACACGAGTTAGGATCCTTGTCAAGTATTTGTGTAGTTCAGGCATCTAGGAGCCCTAAACAAACTACTTTGTTGTTATTGCCAGTTTGTATTCCAAGTTTAAGTGTTTATTGTCTGACCACTGGCACAATAAAATGTGGAAACAGAACTAGTAATACATAGAATAAAATTATAATGAAATTTGAAACCAGAGGTGATAAATAGAATAAGATAGTAAAGATAAAAAATATAGTACAATACAATACAATAATGGAGGCCATTGTCACACCTCATAAACCAGACTAAAGCATAAGATTGAAGGGATCTCTTAAAACAAGAAAGCATCAAAGACATCCTCAGTTACTCTTGTAAGAGGTTCCAAAGGTATGGTCCTTGAAAAGCAAAAGTTCAGATTGAGTAGCATGTCTGCATGGTCCTGTATATAGTCATTCTTCTTCCAGGATACCACATTAGCATGTGGTACTACAAACCTCATCAGCTAAAATGTATGCAGTGTGGTTCTAGGCAGCAAGAGGGATCTGTGAGTTGTTACTGTCTTGCAAGGTTTGCAAGATAGCTCGTCCTTGGCCTGCAAACTTTGCAAACATCTGTGAATACTTACCCTAGTGTTCCCTTCTGCTCATTCAGGTAGAAAGAGTTTAGAAACTCTTATTTTTCTTCTGTAGTTTTATTTGTATTTTATTTAAGTTTTACAATAGTTTGTAAAAGTCAGAAGATGATATTGTATAATGTGAATGTTCACATTCATTTTAATAATATGATGTAATATTATATATATGGGTGTTAACTGCTGGTTTGGAATCTTAATTGGCCGTGGGTCTTGGATGAAACTTAGTGAGATTTCCACATCAGACTTTGTGTATATCAGAACATCCTATATTCTCTGTTTCTGTTGAAATAGCGTATCTGATTTCTTTTGGTTTAAGAGAAGACAGTCAACTAGTTTCTTTTAAACTCTCCACTCAACTCAGTTAGAAGCAAAATATGGACAAATGTATGGACTTTTGGTATTATAGTTGCTGGAGGCTTAACTAACATGAATTACTGTACTCATCTGCTAACCTTGACAGTAACTGTAACCCTAACCCTACACATTATATTAGTAAAAACTCCTTCAGTAACATTTCCAATAAGAAGACAACACATAGGTTCATAGGTGCTTACAAGGCTAACGACCACAAGGGGCTTTTTAAGCCTAGCCATGCATCCCAAATCTCTGACAAGTTCTGATACCCTTGATAAGTGTAAGCATGGGGCTGGGAGATGAACCATTTACAGATTACCTCTGTCCATTAGAGACATAGGTGCCAAACCAGGGATGAATTTCTGGTTTCCCATCCAGTTGTCCAAGTTGCACTTGAATTGGGTTAAGGAGGAACTATACTTCACATGGATGGGGAGCCTGTTCCATAGACTAGGTTGTCTCTAGGATGCATACCTATTTTGCCAGCAGGTCCTGTTTATATCACAGGCAAGATTTAGGTCTTTAGAACGGGTAATTCTGCTGCTGTGTATTCTCTGGATATGCAGGAGGTCCATCAGAGTGGAGTCTGACAATGCCCTGCATGCCAGGCAGAGATCTCCCCTCAAAAGCCTGTAGGAAACAGAATATAGGGATAGAGCCTTGAAGTGGTCTGCATAGGACATATTACTTGCGCTGTGTATTCTTTTAGTGAGGAACATGTGTGGACTTTCCAACTGTTGGATATGCCTGGTTAGGTACATACAAAAGGGGGCATTGTACTCAATGATAGGTCTGATGAATGCTGAATACAGTGGAACAGGGACTTTCTTGGACTTAGATGCTATTCTTTTCTTTATAAATTGCGCAATATAGAATGATTTCCTCACCACTGTAGACACGTTCATAGGTAGGTACTAAGCTATTGGCCCTAGGGCCTGTATAAGCCTAGCCAAATGATACCCTGGCTTTTGCCACCCAAGAAAATTATTTTCCTGTGCCCCTTTCAAACAGAGCCACAGAAGTGATCCCTGGGGTGAATTTCCTATCTCCCATCCAATCATCAAGATTTTTCTTGTAGAATGCTAATGAGGAGCTTTGTTTGATATAGACAGGTAGTTTGTTCCAGAGTATGGGAAGTCTCTTGGACAGGAATGTGATGATCAAAGGCTAGATTACTACCTATGTGTATCCCTAAGTCCCTGACTACTGGGTCACCTCTAAGGGTTGTGTTGCCAATATGATAGTTACCAGGGATGGATGACTTCCCGAAGGATACTGTTATGCATTTCTTGGCATTTAGTTTTAGTCCATGGCCCTGACACCAGTTGTTTGTCTGTGTCAGCCCCTCCTAAAGAACATTTGTGCCAGTGTGAGATTCAGTGACAGCTCCTAATTTGCAATCATATGCAAATTTAGTCAGCCAAAGACCACTGACATTGGCCTTGACTTCTGAGAAGTAAATGCTAAAAAGGAGCAGTCCAAGGACTGATCCCTGAGGGTCTCCACTTGTGACTGGCCTCTTTGTAGAGGTGGACTCCACAATTCTAACTTCCTGGGTCATGTCTGTGAGCCAGTTTGCTATCCACCGGGTGACATATCGGTTTGTACCTAACCTCTTGAGTCTGTCAACAATACCCGAGTGGGGTCTTCTTTTACTTTTTCGGCTGTTCCCATTAGGGGTCACCACAGTGGATCATCTGTTTCCATTTCTTCCTGTCCTCTGCATCTTGCTCTATTACTCCACCCACCTGTATGTCCTCTCTCACCACATCCATAAACCTTATCTTAGGCCTTCCACTTTTCCTCTTACCTGGCAGCTCCATCCTTAGCATCCTTTTCCTAATATACCCAGCATCCCTCCTCAGCACATGTCCAAACCAACTCAATCTCGCCTCTCTGACTTTGTCTCCAAACCGTTCAACCTGAGCTGACCCTCTAATATACAGATTCCTAATCCTGTCCATCCTTGTTAAACTCAGTGCAACTCTTAACATCTTTAACTCTGCCACTTCCAGCTCTGACTCTTTCCTTTTTGCCAATGCCACCATCTCCAACCTATATAACGTAGCTGGTCTCACTACCCTCTTGTAGATCTTCCCTTTCACTCTTACTGGTACCAGTCTGTCACAAATCACTCCTGACACTCTTCTCCACCCATTCCACCCTGCCTGTACTCTCTTCTTCACCTCTCTTCCACACTCACCATTACTCTGAACTGTTGATCCCAAGTACTTAAACTCATCCACCTTTGCCAACTCTACTCCCTGCATCCTCAGCATTCCACATACATATATTGTGTCAAATGCCTTGGCCATGTCAAGGTAGGCAGTGTGAATGACTTTGCCATCATCCACTGCTTTGGTGACCTCTTCGAAGAAGTCCACCAGGTTGAGTAGGCATGATTTACCCTTGACGGAACCAAACTGGGTTGGGTCCAGTGTCTGCAGGTTTACTATATCCCTCTATCATCTCCATGACAATTCTTTCCATGGCTTTACATATAAGACTAGTGAGACATATGGGTCTTTAGTTTCCAGGGTCTGTAGATGGCCCAGCTTTTTGCAGAGGTTTGATTGTTGCCTTTCTCCATTCATGAGGCATGAAGCCTGTTAGGAGGCTACAGTTAAATAGTAATTCCAGAGGCCCTGATAGATCATGTTTCATGCTATTTAGAAGGCATCCTGGGATATTGTCTGAATCCATTGATGCAGTGTTCTTGGTCTTAGAGAGAGCATTAAAGACCTGTTTCTTACTGATAGTAAGGTGAGTTATATTTGATGATATTTCCTGAGGGAAGGTTGAGATGGAGAGAGGGGTAAAGCTGGAGCTGAATTTATCAGCCAGGAGGTTTGCTATATCTTCTGGCTTAGTATAGGTGGCTCCATTTACAATTAATTCTGCACACAATTGTGTATTACCTTTGAGGTTATGGACATAGCTAAAGAATGCTTTGTGGTTGTTCTTGGCCTGGGAGGTCAAACTTAGATCAAATTTAGCTTTGACAGACTTTATTTGTCCCCTTGAGTTGTTTGTTTAGTTTAATGAGAGTGCTTTTATTTTGATGGGTGCTGCACCTCCTAATGTGCGCCATCATTTTCTTCCTCTTGTTATACATCCAATTGATTTTGTGATTCCACCAGGGTGTTTTGTTTTTTGAGTTAATTCTGTACTTCTTCCTAGTGGGTACAGCTGCCTCTGTGCAGCTATTAACATGCTTGTACAGGGTTTCTGTGAACAGTTCTGCATAGGCAGAAGTGTTCTCAGGGTTTATGGGGAGCTGAAATGTTGCCAGGTTGTCACTTAATAGCAGGAGGTTAGCCTTAGAATAGTTCCTGTATATTCCAGTTTTTATTTTTACTTCAAAGGCGACCATTTTGTGGTCTGACCTTACCAGGGAAGGCATTAGAGTAGGGGGTGTGCAGCACTCTCCCATATTAGTGAGGACCAGATTCAGTATGACTGCATCCCTGGTTGGTGTATTGACTATCTGGTCCAGGGAGTTTGTGTTTACAAAATCCAGAAATCTCTGTGCATGTACTTTTGATATAGTACAGGATTCCCAGTTTTAATAGTGGGGTAATTAAAGTCACCTATGAATATGGTATTAGGTTGGATGGTTAGTGTTTCTAATAAGTTAAAAATGTTAATGTTTAAACACCATGATTAAATTATCAGTTAAAATATAGGAACTTATACATTAATAGAAAAGAAAATAGACCATATTAACGTTTTTTCCATTTACATACATTATACATTGTATATGTTTTTTCTCCTCTTTATAACAATCATCTTTCAATCCATCATTACACAAGTTGTTTATTTCTTGTCTTCCATTAAACCTCACTCCTCCTCCCCCTAAAAATGATTCTGCATGTATTGCTCCTACACATTCCATTTATTTCTATTTTATTTGCTCCTTCCTTTTTTAAAGATCCCTCTTCCATTTTTTTCAGTCTCTTTTACAATATTTAGTTCTTAAAATACAGTTGGTTTAGATTTTGATTTCCATTTCCTAGTAATTGCTTTTTTGGGAGAAAACAAAATTAAACTTAATAAGGCCTTACTATGTCTAAGCAATTCAGATCCTGTGTCCCAGCTCAAAAGGATCATTTCCTTAGTTACAAACCAATATTTCTGACTCTAAGAATTTTTTAAAATCTGCCCACTCATTATACTGACAGAAGTTTTACTATGGTAAAATCGAAGCAGACTTGGTCGAATCCCCTGTAGAAGACGTCCGGAGGCCGAACGTCAACAATGTTGAACCCTACATTGTCAAAGTACAAATTTCACCCCTATGTCGACCCATGTTAAAGCCCATTCCAAGGTCGAAGTCGAGACTTATTTTGACAATGTCAAAATTCAACATTGTCACTTTTGCAGATGTGGGTCGATGCTCCCATCATTCGACCGAGTCCTCTTCGACTCTACCATAGTAAACCTATGTATATATATATATATATATATATATATATATATATCTGTATGTGTGTGTATCAGTGTACCACATTTAATCTAAAACACTAAACAATGATTGCAGTAATATTGACCGTAAAAGGTTGAAAACAGTGTAGCCAACTCAGTACTACTTCTGAGCCAAGAAACAGCCTCAGTGTATGCAACATCAAACATCAAAAAAACAAATACATAATTTTTTTGCAAGGAGGGGGCAAGCCCCCTTGTGCAGAGGCTGTGCCCCACGTCCCATGCTAATTATATTTATACTAACTCTGAAATTGCACAAACAAATGGTAAGGTCAGATTTGCACACCAGTTATCAACTGCCTAGTCATCAATATGCGGTTGATGAGACAGCTGTCAACCTAATACGCACTACATAAACACGTATGTACACACACACAGTAGAAATTTATAATTACAGTAATAACTGGAAATTACACACATAAACTTGAAACAGAGTCTAGGCAGAGAACATATAGTGAAGCAAGTTAATAGTACTGTAAGTAGTAAATATTTAAAGAAATGCATTTTATATTCTGTTTGTGCTCTGGCCTAAATTGACAAGTTCCATGAGAAAAAAAACACATATTTTCAGTACCGACAGAATGCAAACTGGTATTTTTAACTAAAAAAAAAAAAAGAAAAGTCAGTGTTTCTGTCATAACAGAGGACTGGAGTGCTAAACATTTATAGTTTGTAAGAAATAAAGCATTTCACTTAGAACTCAAATTGCCCATGGGTATGTGTGAGTTTGTGTTTGTTAGGGGAAGGTGTATCTTCTGTGATGGACTGGTATTCCTTACAGGATTAGTTCTTTGCCTTGCACCCACTGAGTGCCAAAATAGTTTCCAGTCTGCCGTGACCCTGGCTAGGAAGAATGAATGAATGAATGGAAAGGGGACATTACAAAAGCTTTCAAGAATATCATTACAATTTAAGTGGCCACGATATTTCACAAAAAAGATGTTCATTGAGATTGGGAAGACTTCTTCTGAAAATTGAAGGTTGGTTAGGTGACATGAGAAAGAATTAGTCTACAAAAAGAGTGATGATTGATAGGAATATCATATGACAAGCATAAAACAATTCTTATGAGAGGTGAGCTACGGATTATGCTGTTGGCTAATTAGGCTCTACAAATTAAACATCTTACACAGTAGTTAGTGGAATAAGCAAACAAGGTAGACCGTGCACCACTAATGCTTTATCAGAATCCATGTTTCTGCTTTTTACACTTAACAAGCATTTTTAAGTGGGTGGGCTGTACTGTACGATGACTTTAGATGTGTCACCTTGCTACTGTACCGTTCTAAGAATGTGCAGCAATATGTATATAAGCCAGGTATCTTAATGTGTCATGTTTTGTAGTTTTACAGCTTTTGTCCCAGCACTTAAATAAGAAGGATCCATGCTGTTCAGCCTACATACCTGGTTATTATCTAATTATTAAATAATACTGGTTTGTTACACATGCATACATTTTGTTTATATATATAAACAAACTGTATGTGTGTGATACTTTTCACTCTTGAACCACTGAAAATGTCATTCTGTTCTCAGTTCACCATTTCCTGCTTTAATATTTTTCTGTCATGTTTATTGTGAGAGAAAAAAATGACTACTGCCCTCTTATTCTCAGTCTGTATTCAAATTCAAATTTTTATTGTCTAAGCACTTATACAATAAAATAGAACTAGTAATAAACAGAATAAAAGTATAATGAAATGTGAAAACAAGACTAATAAATAGAAAAGAATAGTAAAAATAAAAAAATACAGACAAAACAATAATGGTGGCCAGTATCATGCCTCATAAACCAAAAGAAAGCATCAAAGATATCCTCTACCACTCTGGTAACAGAGGTTCTAAAGATATGATCCTTGTAAAGCAAAAAAAAACATTCACCATATGAATCATTGTGTCTCCAGGGCAGAAGATTGCAATACACAAGCAGACACATTAACAGGTCAGAAGTTCCTTAAAATATCGGGGACCTAGGTCTTACAAGGATAACTAGACCAGAACCTAAGTGATAGTGACCACAATAACACTTATCACCGACTGCACATAATCAGCTTTATGTGGTGGTATGTAGGTACCCTGTCTGTAGCAGAGCTACTGAGTTCTGCACCAGTTGCAGATAGCCAGGCTTTCTATTTGAAGGTCCATGGTAAAGGAAGTTGGTACTTGATCCTGGAGGATACCAAGTCACATGCTGCGTTAAGGTGCTCAGTGAGGGTGGCATTTTTCAGATGAAAATACATGGACTTGGCAACAGTAGACACGTGGACCTTAAGGATAAAGCAGTTATCAGAAATCTGTGTGGCTTTGACATTACTACTGCAGGTAGTAACAGGGAGCAGCACTGGAGCAGATGAATCGCAGATCTTGTCATGACTATCCATGGCCACTGTACTGGAGATATTGACTTTAAGCCGATTATCATTACATTCATTTGTAGATGCATTCCAATTTTCCAGCTAACTTAAGTGTTGAAATGAGGGAAGAGCAGAATTATAACTAGAAGGTGAAGAGGAGGAGAGGAGACATGAAAGAAGACTTAGGAAAGAAAATATAGGAGAGATAAATGAACAGATTAAAGAAAAAATTAAACAAAAATAGTGTAACAGGATGAGGTAGTATATCAGTTATCTATTTTATAAATAAATTATGAAGGGTTAAAAATGTTTTTGAAAGTTTTGAATGAATGGTTAGATAAGTGTCTAGTGGTTAAAGATGTTATGTTTTTGAATCATCAAGATTATATAGAAGACAGCGTGAAAGAAGATTTGCAAACCTGAAGTCCAGTTGTGTAATATTTATTATAAGATGATTATGGCAATTTTACAAAATAAATGTGATAAGTCTTAAGTATTATAGTTGGAAAATGTATTTATGGAAATAAAGGAAAACAGTTGAAAGATGTGGCAGTGATTGTGAGTAAAGTACTCAATGCCATTTTATGTAAAAATAATGCAGGGAAGGTAATGCTATGTGACATAAAGGCATTTGACAATATGAATCATATGCATTTGTAGAATACATTGGAATGCTGTGGTATAGGGGCAAGACTGTATATATGTTTTTGAAAATGATTTAGTAGTACATAGGTTGTTGACCAAGGAGGTAAAAGTGAATAAAGGGGTTAGACAAGGGTGGGATTCATGAGTGGGACATTATTTATAGTTACCAATTCTGTCTGTGAATAGCTGGAAGAGAAGTTCTATAATATTGATATGTAAGACTGACAAAATCAGTTCCATTAGTTGTAATTATGCAGATGATATGAAGCTAGTTGTGAAAAACAGGATTTAGATCAAAGAAGTAATTGAATTAGAATGCATATTCAAATTAGAAGGTTTATAGCCGAACAATGAAAATGTGAAGGCTTTGGAGATGTTAAATATGATGAATATGTTTTTCACAGACAACTTTCCAATGGGAGAACATTTTATAGGATGTCAAGAAGATTATTTATTGGAGAATCTTTAATGTTTTAAAAAAATACTTGATTCATACACTTTTGTTGGGGAATTATCTTATTTTGGGGGCATTTTTATTTGTCAATTTAATAAAGAAAACGGGTTATTAGAGATTTTTTCAGTTACATGTGTTGTCTGAGGCTGAACCTAATAAAATTGGGCAGTTTATATAATTCAGTGGGAAAAGTAAGTTGGGTTTGATTCATCTTTTAGTAAATTTGGTGTCTTCACACTTGGTTTGGGTATTCAGAAAAATAAAACACGAGAAGGAAACTTTACTGGAAAACTTAAAGTCATTTTTCTATATTTTGGGGAAAATATGAGTTGTAAAGGATGAAGTTTGATTTGAATAAGGAAATTTTGAAATGTATAAAAAGTAATGTTCTGAATGTTGAATGTAAATGAAATGACCTTAATTGTAAGGAAATGGGTCACAGTTGCTAAAGACTTCCTCTCAGTGTAAGTTACTTACTCCAGTACAAGCCTGCTCCAATTCCATATGACTGGCTTTCGGTGTAAGTGTGGAGTAAATCACTTGTTCTGTGAGTCAGTCTTTTGGAATTTGGCCCATAGTGTGACAGTGTAATAGAACAGTATTATATAATTTATTCATGTTATGATTTATCTTTTGAAGTTAAATATAGTATAAAAAGAGGCAATATAGCAATGTAGATTTGTATATAAAAGAATATCAAGATTTTTTATGGTACTTGATAAAAACAAATGATTTGTAGAAGGCTCAATGCTGTGTAAATGTAAGGAGAAAAGACTGAACCATTTTGTTAAGCCGAGGAAACAGTTGAATATATATATTTTTTCTTTATTATGTTCTATAGTACAGAGATTTTGGACATCTACAAACATAATGTTAAAGAAGTTAGGAGTACTGGATATAAATATAAAAATATCTTTTTATGGAAAATATGAAATACGGACAAAACTGAATAGATATGTACTGTTTTCATTTATATGTTTTTGTTATAGAAAGCTTGATGTGAAGATTCCTGATATAACAAAATATATGCATCAAGTATGTTAACCAGAGTAAAATTTTATATGTGGCAGAAAGGGTGGGGAGGATGATTTTTGTATGAAATGTAAATGATGTACTATATTGTATGCTATTCATCTAGTTATATAAAAATACAGCTCCCCTGCTCTTTCTTTGACAAGTGCATGGGATATGTTACATCCACTTGCGCTACCACCAACTTGGCCAGGTGGCACCTTGGTTTAATGTCTCATCAAGAGGACTGCATACTCTCGGTTGCAGCAACCCCCCCATCAGATATTTGAATTTGAATCATGTATCACTTGAATTTCTGTTGTCTATATCACTTTCTGTCTCTTTAACATCAGTCCTTGGCTTAGTGCATATCACTAATTGCATATGTACACACCCATTTGAGGTATAGCTGCTGTTGCCAATGTGTGTTTAGACAATCTTTGTGTCATTATTAACAAGTGTATGAACTGCAAATAACATAGGTTCATAGGTAGGTAGGTACTAGGCTATCTGCCTGAAGGCATTTATAAGCCTAGTCAGAATGTGTTGGCTTTCGCTACCCCCTTAGATTAGTTCCCTGTGCCTCTGTCCAGCAGATCCATTGAAGTGATCCCTGGGGTAAACTTTCTGTTTCCCATCCACTTGTCAAGGTTTCTTTTGAAGAGTGTTAGCGAGGAGCTTTGCCTAATGCAGATTGGAATCTTGTTCCAGAGCATGGGAGGTCTCTGGGATAGGAATCTATCCCTCCAGCACATCCTATTTATTGTTGTGGTGAGGTTTATATCCCTAGAGCATGTGGCTCAAGGGGATATGGTTTTCTTTAGATGGAGCATATTTTGGGCTGGACATGGCCTTGTATGTCAGGCATAGATCACCTCTGAGTAGGCGGTATGTAACCGAGTACAGCTGGAGTTTCTTCAGTCGAGCTGCATAGGGCATCTGTTTGAGGCCAGTGATCCTCTTGGAGAGGTACTTCTGTGGTCTTTCCAGCTGTTGCAGGTGTCCTGTAAGGTACATCCCAAATGGGGCATTGTACTCTATGATGGGTCTGATGAGTGATGCGTAGAGGGGCACAATGACCTCTTTTGATCTAGATGCAAACCCTTTTGTGATTAGGTGGACCACATAGAAGTATTTTATAACCACTTTGGCAATGTGATTATCAAAGGAGAGATTACTGTCTACTTGAGTCCCCAGAGCCCTTATTATGTCTTCTGTATTTAAGGGGCTACCACATATGTGGTAGTTTGTGGGTACTTTGTTTTTTCCAGAGGGGATGACTATGCACTTTTTGGCATTTAGCTTGAGGCCATGGTTTTGACACCAGGTATCTGTCTCAATGAGACCCTTTTAGAGGATGTCTGTGTCAGCCAGAGAGTCAGTTATAGCCCCTAGTTTGCAGCCGTCTGCGAACTTGGTCAGCCATAGACCTCCTGTGCTTGCCTGTACCTCTGAGAAGTATATGCCGAACAGGAGGGGTCCTAGGACTGAGCCCTGGGGAATGCAACTTGTAACCAGTTTAGAGTCAAACCTAGCTCCCTCAACTCTTACCATGTAGGTTCTGTCCGTGAGCCATTTGGCAACCCATCTCGTGACTTAGGGGTTTATGTTCAGGCTGGTGAGTTTGTCTATAATACCAAAATGGGGAATGGTGTTGAAGGTCTTTGCGAGGTCTAGGTAACCTGTGTGGACCACCTTCCCCTCATCTATAGCCTTGGTAACTGTCTCAAAGAAGTCCACCAGGTTTAGGAGGCATGATTTGCCCTTAACAAAGCCGAACTGGGAAGGGTCCAGTGTTTGGAGGTTCCCAATGTCTCTGTTAATGAGATTTATGATGATGCACTCCATAACCTTGTAGACCAAGCTAGTCAGGCTTATAGGGCGATGCTCCACCTTTGTGGAACAGAATAACCATTGCTGTGCGCCACTCTATGGGCACATAGCCTGTGGAGAGGCTGAGTTTGAACAGTATGTTTAGGTGAGGGGTTAGTTCATCTTTGATCCCATTGATGCTGTGTTTTTAACTTTGGAAAAGGCTGTTTTAAGGCACTACATTCTTCTGGTATGGTTATGGGCCCTTTTGGGGGTGAGAGGGAGGTGAAGTTTGCACTGAACTTGTCTGCCAGGATGTTGATATCAGTCAGTTCCATGTATTTTGTGCCTTTCTGCACTAACTCTGAGCAGATCTGAGAATTGCCACTTAAATTCTTGACATAGCTAAAGAATGCCTTGTGGTTATCTTTGGAGTCCTTGGCAATTTTTATTTCAAAGCTAGCCTTGGATGATTTTATGAGGGATCGTAGTTTCTTGCTGATACTGATCAGGAATGTCTAACATTCTTGGGATTTTACTCTTTTCTGTACTAGTTTCCTCCTTCTATTGTATAGCTTGTTTATGGCAGGAGTCGACTAGACTGGTTTCCTTTTTCTTGGAGGAGTGAGTCTTGGTTTTGCTTGGAATAGCATGATCCATGCATTCTTGTAGGTGCCCATAGAGTGCATTAGTAAAGGATTTTGCAGCTTGGGCAGCATTATCCTTTAGCATGGGGGCTTTGAAACTTTCTACCTCGGTCTTAAGTAACGTGAAGTTTGCTTTTGAAAAGTTTTTCCCTGTGTTTTTTTGACCGGGGGTGGGGGTGGGAGTGGGATGTGGATATCTAGAGTGATTAGTTTATGGCCAGATCTAACCAGTGAGGGGTTGACCTCCATTGTGGAACACCAGTCGCCCATGTTGGTGATGACCAGGTCCAATATGTTGTCACCTCTTCTGGGGGTGTTGACCAGTTGATCCAGGGCATTTGAGTTTATAAATTTTAGGAAATGTTGGGCAAGGGAGTTAGTAGTTCTCCCAGTTAATATTTGGGTAATTTAAATCACCCAATATTAGGGTGTTTGGTAGGACCTTTATGTTTCCCAGTGTTTCCAGAAATGCGGAATGGGGGTCTTGGGACATGGTGGGTGATCTGTAGCAATCTACAATTTGAATTGCAGTTTTGCCCATTGTTAGTTGCACGTGAATGATCTCTGAAGCATTGTGATGTGCCACTAACCTGGAGGTGTAGGTATCCTTGATGAATATGGATACGCCCCCACCTTTTGTATTTCAGTCTGGGTTTTGTGGCTGAAATGTATGGTATGAGTTGTAGCCTGGTAGTGCTGGGTACTCTCTGGAGCCTTAAACCAGGTTTCTGTTACAGCACATATATCGATTTTCTCCATACTGAGGAGTGCCTCGAGTGCTTGCATTTTGAGGTTTAGACTTCTGGCATTGAGTAGCATTACCCCTCAGTTTTTTGTTACTTGTGCTATTTACGGTGGTGGGTTTGTCTTTTGAGCCTTGCCTAAAAAAGGCACTATGGGGGTGGCAAGAGCCTTGGCCAGTATTCGAAAGCCTAAGGATGACAGGTGCAAGCTGTTTCTAGCGAAGCAGCATGGCTTGGCAGGCATGTCATCCCAGGCTGACAGACACTGGATCCCCTTTAAATGACACCAGAAGCTTAGTCAGTTGTTGAAATTGATAATTTTTTCTGTATACCGTGGTATCATTGTTGGTGAGGGCAGGATGCTACTCAGGGTCAGGGTCATACCGGCCTGGGCTACATGATCAGAGAGCTCTTCCATGTCCCTTTTCATGAAGTCCAGGGAGGTACGGTTCAGGTCATTCACACCAACATGGACAATGACAGAGTCATATTTGCACTTGTTCTGGAGTGACCTGAGTGCTTGTGTTATGTGGTGGATCCTGTCACCCGACAGGCAGCTAACAGTAACCTTCTCCTTGTTCAGCCTAGTGAGTGGGATGTCAGTGTGCCTGACTATAGAGTCACCTATTGCTAGTGTGTTGGGTGTGTTATTTTGCCTTAAGGGCTGTGATTGCGTGGCACACTGGTTTTGTGAAGTATGTGTTTCATGATTTGTGTTGGGGGGTGGAGGTTGCTTGGATGTCTGCTTTGGAGGTCTGTGTTGCTTTTGCAGATTTTTATTTAGAGCCTCCGAGTATGGTTTTGTGTATGTATGTGTGTTTTTTGCCATTGCTGGTTTCATAGGTCTATGTGAGACTGGTGGTGTGATGCAAGTAATTCCTTTCTCCTCTTGACTGTCTGGTCTAGTCTTGGGTTGAGAGAGCTTAGCCTCTAGTTTGGCTGTATAATTGCATCTCTCACATGAATTAGTGTTTGGTGGTAGGAGAGGGTTGTCTGTCTACATGAGGCAGTTGTAACATTGCCTCAAAATGCCCAGATTCATCAGTTGGACCGTAGAGTACACCTGAAACTGCCCTTTGGACATGCCTGGATAGGTGCACTGAACTGTTTTACTGACTGGCTGGTAAGGTCGAATAGAGAGAGCCTTGTCCTTCTCTATAGTATAAGGTGGTCTAGTGCTAAGGTTTATTAGTGCTTGCTATGAGTTTTGAGCAAGTGCCAGGCTGAGAAGTGAATGGTTTGAGTGCTTAAGTTGAAAGTTTGTCTAGTTCCAAGGGAAAAATTGAAGAGTACACTTTGTGGAGCCGGGAATAGTTATACCCTAGCTAACTGGGGCTGCCCGGCACGCAAAACCACGCAAATGCGGGTTTTATAGCAGGGAAATGAAAGAGATAGAAATTAGCCCAAAATGGCCAATAAACTACTAATTTCCAGGCTGAAACCACTCCTCCAGGGACAGATAGGCTGCTCAAAGCTCCCCTCTCTCACAGGTGAACAGAAAAGCTTCCTTCTAGCCAAGTAAGGTATAGGCAAACACAGAAACTTGTAACACAGCCCTGAATTCAGCACTAACCTGAAAACTGGACTATACTAGCTTAGAAAGGTGGGAAAACAAGTATTTTTGGAGGGTTATTTTTTTATTTATTTTTTTTTTCAGAAAATAAAGCAGATACAATAAAAAACACACTAAATGCACATAAATGGCTATCACACTTGATTGTGTAGCCTACAGCAGTTAAACAGGTAATTTAAACACAAAAAATGACTTTGTTAAAGTGCAGGCAGTAAAATAAGTACAATATGTAGCTGAAACAATAAATAAATCACAAAAAACTCTAAAAAAATCGGCATTTTAGGTGGAATTAGCTAAAGACAGCAAGAAAATGCAGAAAAATTATACTCAATCACTCCAAAGTCTCTCTGCTGCTGTAGAACTCTGCAGGGCACCAGGCAGGAGCTTGTTTAGCTGTATACAAGTGCAAAGTTGTATAGCAGTGAAATGAGAGAGAGAGAAAGAAATTAGCCCAAAATGGCCAATAAACTACTAATTTCTGGGCTGAAACCACTCCTCCAGGGACAGATAGGCAGCTCAAAGCTCCCCTCTCTCATAGGTTAACAGAGAAATCCCTTCTATCCAAGTAAGGTATGGGCAAACACAGAAACGTGTGCTTTGACCTTATTAGCTACTACATAATTGAGTTGTAATTGTGTTTTAGTATTTAATGTATAATCCTGCTGTTATCTTATAAATTGTTCATAGATTCATAGGTAATTAATAAGCTTGCAGTCAAGGGAATCAGTGAGAAGGTTTGCCCAAATTCCCAGTTGCTCATAAGCACTGTTTGGTGACGTGAATTGCTCAAGGTCACACAGTAGATACATAAGGGCTGAGGGAATCAAACCATATACCACAGGAGCTACAGTTCACAACCTTAACCTCTTCACCGAGTGGCAGACCATTGTAATGTAGGGATGTGCTTATCAGTGTGTGTGTGTGTGTGTGTGTGTGTGTGTGTGTATTTATTTCCTCTGATAATGCATGAATGTGCTTTGAACCCTTTACCTATTCAGTTTATCATTATGTGATTATGCTTTAATAAGATCTTGAGATCAGTATAGCCAACTCATTAACAAAAATACATGTGTGTTTAGTGTCATATTGTTTCAACAATATTCTGCAGTTAGGATTCCTCTAATGTAACAGGAGGAGATTCCATCTATTGATAGTCACAATTTCCCCATGACTATGTACTTCTGGCTAAGACACACATTCTCTATACTGTTAACTAATGAGAAACAATTCATACTTAGTTTGTAAAGCAGTAAAAGAACCCTTTGCATAAAGAAGTACATAGTGTGTGTGTAGCTAACAATGAATAATTCAAGTCCAATTCATCCATATGTAGATTTCTGGTTGTATCAGAAGGGACAGCACACTAATAAATGATGTACTAATACATTATGCATATTTTCTGAAAACATCATTTGGAACCACAGCTGTAACTGCTGATATTTAGGGATTTAAACTGAACAAACATGCCTTGCAGTCCTAGTGGTATCATTACTTTTGCAAATAAATACATTTTTTAAGCACTTTACACATTCCATTATGTTTCTTGGGCTAGTAATAGTCACAAGAGATGTTTCAGTAAACAACATGTTGAATGACAGTGGCATATTTAACAGTGCCATTTCTGAGCAGTATTATTATTTCATGGAAGTGAGATTTTATTACACAAGAGATGGAAAAAGTAAGGCTGCAAAACAAAGTTGTTTTTCTTTTCAAGCACCATGCAGTATGTTGAGAAGGATTGGAATTGTGTGATACTTTCCACATGATGACTGGTCACAGATGTAGTATCTCATCAATCAAGCAGTAATGCCTAATATGGTGGGTATTAGAGGGAAATAATGGACTGTCCTGCAGTGTTGTGAGGACTAGTGATGTTTATAGGCTGTGGGGTTACCCACCCTTGAAAGGTCTGTTATTTTCCTGCAATGCCCACTCTAGAGGGCATCACTGTGCTTAGAAAATGGGATGTTTTTATGTGTGTGTGTGTGTGTGTGTGTGATTTTTTTTTTTTATGAAAAAAGTTCCTCTGCCTAATGTTTCTAATTTTTTTGTCGAATATGTAATTATTGTTGGAAGAATTATTGCATAGCTGGAATACTAGTTATGCAAGCATTTAATAATGTGTGCACATACATACAGTAGCAACTGCCCTGGGCATGTATTTTTGGCTGATCCTGATAGCTCACTGATGCATTCCAGATTTTAAAAGCTGGTACTGCATTTGTGGTCAAACCTGAGCACTGTACAATGTAGCAAGCAGTTTGATGCAGATTAAAAAAAAGAGATTTTTTTTTTAAGTAAAACCCAAGTGCTGTAGTACTCCATGCTGTAAATAAACATTTGTTTTGAGCAGTTTTATAAAGTTTAAAAGAAATAAGCTATTTTTTGTTTTATTTATTCTCTGCATGGAGTGCTACAGTGGTCAGGTTGCTGTTATAGTTTTTTTTTTACTAAAATAATCAGAGAAAGGAGGGGCAGAGCACAGAAATGGAACCCGATTGGCTGGGGCAGGAAGTAGTTGGTCTTGTTGTATATATGAGCACCTGGTGTGCTAATAGAAGTGGTGGACTTTTTTTCTGCTCTTCACTTGAAGAGCTAGAGAGCTGGGGAGGGTAGGTGCTTATTTCGGTACTGTCTGCAGGAAGCCACCCATTTGGCATCTTACAAAAGTCCTTATTTTGCTCATTACTTGAAGAGCTGAGGAGATGGGGCACTAGTTCATGGTACCGACACAGGGTGCTGGTTGAGCCAGCTGTGCTACTGTATACACAGAATGTCACACACACGTGAACACCTCCCTGCATACTTATGCAGAGGTGCACATACTCACTCACTCACTCACTCACTCACTCACTCACTCACTCACTCACTCACTCACGTTACAATCACTTTGACTATATGCACGCAGGTGACTGTGATCAAATGAACAAATACGTAAATGGCCATAATGAATGTATTTTAACTCACTGTTGTTAGATACATTTAGAGCACACCACTACCACCCCCACCAGATATAAAATTACACACATGCACATAGTTGCATTGTTGACTTTGTACATCTCAGTTGTCAGATTGTGATCAAATAAATGCATTTTAATTAATAAAGAATAGTGTGTGTAATTTACTTCAGCTCATTAATGTCAGACACACACAGTGCAAGCCATTACTCGATGCTGACCCCCCACAAACACTCATCCTTATTGCTGATGCTGCTGTTACTTACCTTAATTGTGTTTTTCCCCAACTTGCTAACTGGCTTTTTAAGAATTGTGGTTTAATAAGTGAAAAGTAAATGGCAGCTACATTAAGAGATTTCAGTAATGGTGCACTCTTTTTTTAAGACTGTTGTGAAACACTAATTCATTCATTTGGACATTAAGTATCCAGTGGAGTTTGCTGATTCTTCAAGCCCATTTCTTAAAAATTGGTAACTGTTTCATGACCCATATCTCATTTCCAGGTGTGACGTTTTGCTGGTTGTGTGTGTGTGTGTGTGTGTTCTTAAGAGGCATTAATGTCTGCTGTAATCTTTAAATTAGGTATGCAGTAAGAAGCAGAGGTTGTGTAGTTAAAATCGTTAGGTCAAATGCATACAGCATTTTTGGAACTGTGAACTATGATCATAGATTTGTAGGTAGTTACTAGACATGAGGACCAGGAGATCATTGAGCAAGCTAGCCTATGCCTCGGAGCATTATCTGGTTAAGTGACTTGCTGAAAGTCATGCAGTAGGCAAATGATGGCTGAGGGGTTCAAACTTTAGTGTTCTGTCTGACAGTTAGTGCAGAGGACTAAAGCTCTGAGCTGTTAATGAGCTGCTTTCTGTGCCCAAGGTACAATGTTTGATTCCTTCCACCTTCATTTACCTACTGTGTAACTCTGAGCAAGTTACTTAACCAGATGGAGATCCCTGGTCACCCCTGAAAAGGTGTAATTTGTGCAGTAGGCTTATCCACTCAAGGAAAAAAAAATAAACAAGTAAAAATATCCAGACTGCTGGAAGCAGCTCAGTATTAACTCATAACCTTAGTTCTGTGTGCTGCCAGATTGAAAATGCATTGAAGCTTTACTGACTCCGAAGCAGTTTAAGCTGTGGCAGTGACAGCATCAAATCCTAACAAGAAGACCATTAGGAATTCCCCCCATAAAAAAAAAACTCTTGGGCTGTAGAGAGATTCAACCCTTGACCTTGTTTGTTATTAGCACCACCCTCTAACCAGATTAGCTGACCAGCAACTTCTCCATCATGGCACTGTATGTGTAAATTCCATATTCTATCTGCAGGGGATCCAGGATCTAATAATTTGGGAATTGGTAGAATGACAGAAAGATGTACTTGCGTGACACTAACAAATAAACGTGAGCAGAAGCAAAAATCAGAGAATTGATTTATTACAGGTTTCTCTCTCTCTGTCTCTCTCCCTTAGCCAGCACTAAAACATAGAGGGAGAAAGCCTTGACTATGGCCTAGCTCTCCAGGGTTCATTTAGCTGCTTGGGTGTCTGAGGCACTGAAGTGCAAAGGATTCCCATGCTGAGGGGAAGGAGATCGGGATGAGCTCTCGGGTACATGTCAATGTTCGATTTCCCTGGTGATGACTGGGAAATAACTGCAAAGTGCTGCCTGAGGGTGGGCGGAGTGTCCTGGTGACATCATTCCTTCTGGAAGTGAAGGATGGTCCAGTGGTGTCACCTATTGCACAACCGACCCTCGGGATGTTTACGTTTGTGCTTGGAATACTTAATTTCTTGGCCATATGATAACTATGTGGAGAGAAGCAGAGCTTCATATTCATGAATTTCTCATACAACCTTGAGATGGCAAACCTGTGTCTAATGTTAAGTGCAAGATTGCTGAAGAATAGGCATAAGGCAGTTTTTCCCACACCTCCAAGATTCTGTAGTTTAGTAAATAGTTTATATGGAGATGAGGAATGTGGTTGTGTGGGGCTGTTGCCCCCTGCAAAAATGTTTTTAACAAGTTTTTTCTTCTGTTTTGACTACTGCAGTACTTAGGAAGTTTGTTTCTTTGATGCTAACCCCTAATATAAGGGCTCATGTTGTGTGTGAATGCTCAGATCATTGCAAAAGTAAATAAACAAAACTCTGAAGTCGTGGAGTACTTGGCTTCTGAGGAGTATCGAACTAGAAGATATTTTAAACCAGACTCCACATATATTTTACAAACATCTTCATTAGGAGTCTTTGTTAGTTGTGTCAGTTTCCTTGTCATTATGAGCTCTGTTTCATACATATGCAGCTTTTGGATTTTCTCACAGGTGTTCAGATATTGTTAAAAAAAGACATCCTCCAAATAACATCAGCCGGTATGCCCTCCCACTAATCTCATGTTAAAGCAAAACTGCAACCAGAAATATCCACCACAGAACAATAAAGAGAAAAGACTTTAAAAGTTTTAAAACACTTAGCTGCTGCAGACTAAAAGTATGACAGAGTGAAGTGTCTAACATCTTTTAATGAGAGGGACATTTAGCTTCTGGTTGCTGTCTGTATGGCAGGGCAGTGTTTTATGGTTTTCAAAGCCATAAAACTCTGCACACCTGTACTTTTATTTTTCTGTTACTAATGTTACATCAAACAGCTAAAGCTCCATGTGTAACAGAGAGTTATGGTAATCCCTCTGTTTCCAGTCAAAACTCCCTTGTTATGAGTTCTCCACATGGTGATTTTTTGGGTCATTGTTTATTATCACTGAGACAGATGTCAATGTTTTTTTTTTTTCTTCTCAACATGGCATTGTCAAGATTCACCTTGAGAGCTGAAGTGAACCTCTCAAAGTGAATTTGCTGACATCATCTCTCAAAGACATGACTTGATATTTCAGGGGGACAGCAGCCTCATACTTTGGGACTGATTTCCTGGTTTGACCACCACCAAGCTTACTTCTTGCTAGAGTACCCCGTTTTTCCTCATCTTGAGTCTAAAACAGTAGAGTTCAGGAATTACAATAAGCAAGTCCTCAACATCATACCCCTTTATTTTGATATCTTCTGTCCAAGGTCAGCACTGATGATCATGAGTGTCTTGCCACCAACTGTAATAGTTCTCTGGAAATAATTTTTTCTTTGTTTCCCACAGTACTTGCATACCCTGTTTCTCTGATGAAGTGTAAGCCATGGTTCAGTCTTGGGGTTGTGGTCTCTGATGGAGGGGGGAATGGTTAGAGCACAGTTGGAGATGCTCTGGCCCTTGGGATGACAGCTTTGGACAGGAGGAACATTATACTTGTTTCCCGTCTATGATCTTACATAGAAATACAGCTTGTTTGTCAGGAAGGGACATTTTAGAGCTTTCTTTCCAACTTTTTGATCCATTTTTTCCTTCCATACTTTCAACACTAATATATTAATTTCTAAAATCTGCAGTGTTTTCACTAACTGGCACGATAAAGCATCTGACTCACAGTTGGGCTACTTCGCGGTGTTAGTATGTAATGTCTTTATAGCATCTGAATGGCAGTGAAGGTGCAGATAGACCATTTAACTTTCAGCTGCGCTGTTTCTTTGTGGCAGGAAATGAGATGTGAAGAAATGCTTTGTAATAATGTTTGTTGGCAGAAAATAATACAGTATGCAAAGTTATGAGATTTTATGTCCTCAAATTATATGCTCAGTCGTAACTTTAACAGCCTCATTAGCTTTGACCTCAAAACTGGACATTGAGATATCTCACAAATGCAGGAAGTGAGATTTTAACTTGGTGCAGGAGCTGAGTTTACAAAGCATGACTATAATGTTGTTTTGGAGTAGGAAAGCGCATTTTTGTCAACATTTGAAAAGTTCCACATTAGATTGACAAGTAGCTTCTTACAAACAAGTGGATTCTAGGTGGGAAATCAGTACATTAGAAATTACTGTATTTGTAAGGGTAAATTTGCCATTTTCTTAGAATGTTTTGCCCGTATTTTCTGAGAAGAGATTTTATATGACTTTGCCTCCTGAAAATAGCAGAAATGGTAAAGATTTTTCCAGAAAGATAGTTTTGCACAACAACTGTAGAGTTAAGTTTCAGGTCACAACTGTAGAATGACAGGGCTGTAATTCTAAACATGAGAGCTTTTAGCTTGGAAACTAAAAAAAATGGACATGGAATATTGGATGCTGACAAAACTGCACAGATCAAAAGGACTCTTGTACCTTTGTGAAGTATTCCTATTTTTAGGTCATATTTTCTTATTTCTATTTTCATACCAAAGAACATGTTCTGCATTACTGACATTCTGTAGTTCTATCCAGAAAGGCAGCATGAGGGTACTTGGTGAGGAGTGGGTCACTCTAAAGCATGATGGTTGAACTGTTTGATGCCCGTTTATACACATATTAATATATATGTGCACACAAGGATCATTTACCTCTCCCTCTGAGCATGTGTGTAAGTGTATACATGTGTATGTATGCGTGTGTGTATATACACGCACACACAAACACACACACTGGATATAAAAAGTGTACACACCCCTGTTAAAATGCCAGTTTTTTTGTGATATAAAAAATGAGACGACAATAAATCATTTCAAAACTTTTCCCACCTTTAATGTGACTTATAACCTGTACAATTCAGTTGAAAAACAAACAAATCCGTTAGGGGAAAAAATATAAAAATAAAAAACCTATGATAAGCTGGTTGCATAAATGTGCACACTTTTAAACTAATACTTTGTTGAAGCACCTTTTGATTTAATTACAGCATTCAGTCTTAGCATTTTAACAGGGGTGTGTAAACTTTTTATATCCAAATGTATGTGTGTGTGTGTGTGTGTGTGCGTGTGTATATATATATATATATATATATATATATATATATATATATATATATTATATACATATGGAATACATGCATTTGGTTGCGTGACCAAATGCCGAACGGCTGTTATTCTGAACCATAATGTTGATCTCGTAGGTGCGAATGCTCATAATGTCACGCGCAATGTCGAATTCGAAATTCACGATCACACAACCGCTGCAACAAGCGCTACCATGGGTCGAGAGGGGGGAATATTAGCCTGGCCGGAGTTCAGTAATTCCAGGTTTGGCATCTGAAAATTCGACATATTGCAATCTTAGGATTCTGCTTTCGACATTTACGCATTCGGACATCGGTTGTTCACTCATATGCATGTAAACCATATATATGCCTTCGTGGAACAGTGGTGCAGCAGATAGCTGTGGCATTCTGTGTAGAGTCTGCATGCCCTGTCTGTGCTTGCCTGGGTTCCTCCCACACTCGAAAGTAGCCGTAAGTGCAAGAGAGAGTGTGTGTGTGTGTGTGTGTGTTTGTTTGGGTGTGTGTGTGTGTCTGTCTGTCTGTGTGTGTGTCTGTGTGTGTGTGAGAGTGTTGTGGATGAACTACTGTGCAGAGCTAGCCACCCAGCAGTATAACCCTTGGTTGTAAATGATTGCCATTGTTAAAGTGACATCCCAACCCCATGTGCAATAAAATGGCAAAAACTGGTTGTGGATGGATGGATATATAGCTCTATGTCAGATGACTGAGTTTTCAGAAACTCAAAATTCATATGGTCGAGACCATTTGATCAAGTTTCCAAAAACTCAGACATCCAAAAAAAGAAACACACAAAAATCTACTTTTTATGTTTTTGCAGGAGACAAGCCCCCCCCCCCCCGCAAATTATATATACCAACTCTGAGATCACACTACAGTGAGGAAAGGGGTAAATTTTTCGAGCCACACTGTACCGCAGTCTCTGTTCAAAAGCTTTGGGTTTTCAAAAACTCGATCATATGGTCTTGATCATATGAATTTCGAGTTTCTGAAAACTGGATCAATTGATAGGGAAGCAGATATGTGTGTCTATACATATATATATATATATATATATATATATATATATATATATATATATAATATATGTGGGTGTGTGTATGTGTGTGTGTGTGTATATATATATATATATATATATATATATATATATATATATATATATATATATATAGGTCTACTTTGTTTCGTTGAATCTCATTTCACCCCGACCACGTCACTGAAAACTCAAATTACTGAAAACTCATTTCACTGAATCTCTTTTCACTGAACTGCAGTTAGTATATATGGCACTGTGTAGAGTACTGTATGGCAAGTAAAAGGTATATCCCCTTTTCCCCACTGTAGTGCGATCCTGGAGTTAGTATATATAGTTAGGGTGTGTGTGTGTGTGTGTGTGTGTGTGTGTGTGTGTGTGTGGGGGTGTATATCTTTTTATACATACATATATATATATATATATATATATATATATATATATATATATATATATATATATATATATATATATATATATATATATATATATATATATATATATATATATATATATATATATATGCAAACCTGATTAATTGAGACTGGGCTCCATTCTCCAGTTGTAAGCATGACTTAAGAGATGGTTTATGTAAGTAATTGTATAAGTAAGGAGTGTGTGTATTTTGAAGGTGCAGACCCTCTCAAGAAATACTTTATTTTGCAGACTAAGGCTTAGTGAACTACTGTACTCTTAAGTGAATTGAGCTTGAGCTAACCTAACACGAATTTTAAGTATATGTAAATATGTATATTGCAAAATCACCTGTCATGATACAGGTGCATGATGATAGCAGCATAATTCATGAGATGGTATCCCATTGTTACATATTGAAAACATGGATCAGAAAGATTCAAAACTGGTAATATTACAAGCATGCTGTCATCATAGTAAATGCAGGTTCATAACATTGGCAGGTATCACAAAATCTGAGCTAGGACCAGACTTTCACAGTAGTGGTGAAGGAATGAGCAAACTAATGATGCCAGCAGGACTTCCTATGTTGAGAAAAAGGTTAACTAACACTGACATTGTAAAGAGTTAACTGGGGAAGGGGATACAATAAGCTGGTTGTTGAAATTTTTTTTAATTTTTTTATGCTGGGAAGTCTTCACCTGGGCTTTATGAGTAAATAACCTTAAAAGCATGACAATCCCTAGGGCCGGTGTTATCATTTTGGAGGCCCATGGGCACTTCCAGTTTAAGTATTACCTAGTCTTTCTTGCCGTGCGGTGCCCGAAACAGTAGCAGTTGGCAAGTGCTGGTCGGCCGACTCCTGCAAATTTCATTTTCGAGTTTCAGAACCGAAGTCTTCAACTAAACTAAGTACCCCATTGGAGAACCTTTTTCTTGCTCTAAACCGATGTCAGTAAAAGTTAAAAATTGTATTTCTTGTGGAAAGCAAATACCTCATAAAGATTTTCATTCGTACTGCATTCCTTGCTTAGGCCCAGACACGACGTACCTCGCTGTCCGTTTTGTGCCTTATTCAAACCTCAAATTGTTTGCTTCTAAATATTTTGGTATTCGGTTCAATTATCCAGAAATGGCTTTGGTAAGCCACCCGACTACCGACATTCCGAAAAAATGCAAAGATAAAGACAGAGACAGACCACATAGGTCCAAAGCTGTCAATGATGCTTCTCCTAAGCTAGTCTCCAGTTCGCCGGTACTCAGTGAGGTGCTTTCGCAGCCCCTGATACCCACTACTTCAGATTCGCAGACCTCTACTGAGACCCATTTGGAGTCCGGTATGCCACGAGATGCTTCTTTGACTGTGGAACCTGCGGCTGTCTCTATCTTGGATGGGTCTGGAACCGCTCTGCAGGCACCAGCTTCTGAGGGCGTATTCAGGCTTACTGACTTGCATATTAAACCAATGCCATCTTCTTCTTCAAGGCCTAAAACTCGATCCATGCCTAGAAAACCGATACCCAGACCACATGGTCAGGCTCCTATGCCTAAAAACCAAATGATAAGAATGACTGAAGACCTTATTACTATATTCAGGGAAAGCCACCCTTCCCCCTCTAAGAGACCTAGGACTGATTTTCCTTCTGATTCTTCTGATCAGGACTCTGAAATTTCTGTTTCCTCTGATGACCAGGATTTACCCTTATCTACCTATGAGGATTCTGATGCAGAGGACTCCATTCCCTCTACTTCCCCTCAGGAGGATTTCTCTTTTGGTGAAACCTTTCATACTTTTAAAGAGCATTTTCGCTGGGAGAGCCAGGATTACTCTGACTCCAAAAAAAGGCTTATGGATTTCTTACTCCTGCCACAACACAGGCCTTTGGCCATCCCTCCTGTACTGGACATTGTTGATGATGCCTTCTCGGAATCTAGCCTGGCCCCTGACTCTTTACCTCCTGCTCCCAGAAAACCTGATAGGTATTACAGGGTTCCTGACTCTTACAAGTTCCTCTGTAAAACTCCTACTGCAGATCCTGAGACTATTTCACAGGGACCCAAGGGCATTAAGGCTACTACTGCCAAAAATCTTACCTCCTGTGATAGAGATTCCAGGGCGATGACATCCCGGGCTGTGTACTACATGAACTACAAAATGAACTGGCACCTCACCTAAGTGTCATGTTTAATCATACCCTCACCTCAGGCTTCGTGCCCACTGAGTGGCATACAACTACAGTTATCCCACTTCACAAGGGGGGATACACCTTGGATCCCGGGAACTACCGCCCCATCAGTCTGACATGCCTGATATGCAAGGCAATGGAACGTACTATCATGGAACTTATAAACAAAGACATTGGCAATCTTCAAACACTGGACCCCACCCAGTTTGGGTTCGTAAAGGGCCGATCTTGTCTGCTGTACCTGACTGACTTCGAATCAGTCTGCAGAGCCCTGGACATGGGTAAGGCAGTCCACACAGCCTATCTGGACCTCGCCAAGGCTTTTGACACCATCCCCCACTCTGGAATCATAGATAAACTTATTAAGCTGGGCATTAGTCCCTAGGTCACTCGATGGGTTGCCAACTGGCTTACTGACAGAACCCACATTGTAAAAGTAGCTGACTCCAAATCCAGCTCCAGACAAGTGACAAGTGGAGTACCTCAGGGTTCAGTCCTGGGACCTCTCTTGTTTGGCATCTACTTCTCTGAAGTACAGGCCAACACTAAGGGACACTGGCTAACAAAGTTCGCAGATGATTGCAAACTGGGAGCCATTATTGAACCCCCAAATGATGTGGATACTCTACAAAAGGGCCTTACAGAAATAGATGCTTGGTGCCAGAGCCATGGGCTCAAGCTCAATGCCAATAAATGTATAGTTATTCCCCTTTGGGAAAAAACATGTACCCATGAATTACCACATAGGTGGCAGTACACTAAACACCGAAAGTGTGATAAGAGACTTAGGGACACAGGTGGACAGTGGTCTCACCTTCAATAACCACATCGCCACAACAATCAGGAAATCCTTCTATATGGCACACCTCATCACTAAGGGCTTTTCATCCAGAAAAAAGGAGGTCAATGTCCCACTGTACTCATCCCTCATTAGACCCATTATAGAATACAACACTGCATTTGGTATGTTCCTCTCAAGACATCTGCAACAACTGGAAAGGCTGCAGAAATACCTCACTAAAAAGAATCACAGGTCTTAAGCAGATGCCCTATGCTGACCACCTTAGTAAACTCCAGCTATACTCTGTTGCATATCGTCTACTCCGAGGCGATCTCTGCTTAACATACAAGGCCATGTCAAACCCAGAACTGTTGGACATGCTACACTTAAAGAAATCCCAATCCCTCAGAGCCACACGCTCCAGGGATCTAAACCTTGTCATCACAATAAACTAAACATGCTGGAGGTATAGGTTCCTGACCCAGAGACTCCGCAGACTCTGAAATAGACTGCCCATATATGTCAAGCAGAGCACCTCTTTGGCCCTCTTCAAAAGGAACCTTGATGATTGGATAGGAGAATGGAAATTCACCCCGGGGATCATGTCAGTCGTCCTGCTAGACAGGGGTCCAGGGAAGTAAATAGTGTGGGAAGAAATAGCCAGGGAATTGTTATGGCTACACTTGTATAGGCCCTAGGGCCGATAGCCTAGTACCAACTTATGAACCTATGGATAGATGGGGTAAGAAGGTATACACTTCTGCAACCTTGGCCATTAGGGCCTTAAACTGCCAGTTTCATATGTTAAAGTATCAGTTATTGGACTGCTTAAACAGAAAATGATGTTGATTCCTGACTGTGCTGAAAATAAAGATTTACAGGATTTAATGCATTCTGCTGAACAAGGTGGAAAACATACATTGCAATGTGGTTTTGATTCATTAGAGGCATCTTGCAGGGCTGCTGTCACTGGGTCTGTACTTAGAAGGCATGCTTGGCTTAAGGAGCAATCTTTGCCAGATCATGTTAAAGCTAAATTGCTGGATGCTCCCTTAAACCAAGACCGCCTGTTTGGCAACAAAGCAGAAGAAGTACTTAAAAAGATGGAGGTAAAAGCTAAATCTATGCAAACTGTTAAATATTTCCTGCAAGTACAGCCTCCCAGATTTAGTAGGCATTGGCCCTCTAAGAATTGGTCCTTTCCTGCCTCTTCCAGGCCTTCTCAGTCCAAACCCAGAACCAGCAGAACACCCAGGCTTCAGTCCCAAGGTACTCGCAGGACTAAGCAGTGGGGGGCTCCCACTTCCAAAGCAGGGAGTAGTAAGACTCCCCCCTATGGTAAACTGTCTCAATGACTTAACATTAAACCTTCCAAGCCCTGCACAACTGACTGTTCCTTTAGGGGGAAAGATTGCCCTGCAGGCAAAAAATTGGGAATTCATTACCCAGGACAAATGGGTTTTAAATATAGTTTCCCAAGGATACAGATTCCATTTCCATTCCTTACTAACCCCAAACAGTTGGCCACATCTACCCCCAAATCAGTGAGCAGAGGCTCAAAAGCAAGTTCTCTCTCTTTTAAGCATCACGGATATTCAACCTGTCCCAGAAGAAGAATGGGGACAAGGTTTCTACTCAAGACTTTTTCTGGTACCCAGAAAAGACATTTCCTGGCCCTGTCTATCCTAAACACGTTTTTGGTGATCCCAAAATTCAAGATGCTAACTCTTCATCAGCTGCTTCCTATGCTAGGCAAAGATGCCTGGTTGGCAACACAGGATTTAAAGGAAGCCTACCTGCACATCCCAATAAGGGAATCTTGCAGAAGATACCTTCGCTTCAAAGCAGGCTACATGCACTATCAGTTCTCTGCACTGCCCTTTGCTTTATCTACTGCGCCCAGGGTGTTCACAAAGTGCCTAGCTCCAGTCATTGCATTTTGCAGGCAAAGAAACATTCAAATATACCCATACCTGGACGATTGTCTAATTCAGGCAAAAAGCCAGGACATACTATTAAATCATCTGGCATTTGTAAGGAAATTGTTAACTTCTCTGGGGTACACCATAAATGAAAATAAATCACATCTTGTACCCTGTCAACAAATTGTATTGCTGGGAGCAAGCATGAATACAACTTCCCAGATGGCCTACCTTACGTCAGAGAAACAAGTTCATTTAACATCCTACTTCAAACTATTGGCCACAAAGACCCAGCTATCTGCAAGGAAAATACTGCAAGCCCTGGGGTTCATGGCCTCCTGCATTCTACTAATTCCATATGCAAGACTGCATATGAGGAAGCTACAATGGTATCTAAAAAGCGTATAGTGTCAACATTCTCAGGATCTAGAATCAATGATTCCTATCATACTTTGTCTACAGATAGAGTTCCTTTGGTGGGCAGAGGCCTGCCACCAAAACAAGGGACTGCCATTCACTCTACCCCCTGCTGCCCAAACCCTAACAGATGCATCAGATGCATGGGGGAGTCTCACTTGGCATGGAAGTGCATTCAGGGCAAATGGAACCCAAGTCAAATGCACCTGCATATCAGTCAAAAAGAAATGTTAGCTGTACAGAATGCTCTGACAGCCTTCAAGGACCACATACTTCTAGGACAATTATAGGTAAAGACGGACAGCACCACTGTTATGTGGTACATAAACATGCAGGGAGGAACCCATTCATATCCTCTCTGCAGACTAGCCATGGCTCTGTGGAACACAGCCTTGAGCTACCAAGTGCACCTACAGGCTCAGTTCCTGCCAGGAAAGCTAAATACACTGGCAGACGACCTAAGCAGAAATCTCATGGACCCACACGAGTGGAAAAAGGAACCAAAGATATTCAACATGTTGAAAATCAAATGGGGGAGCCCAGAGAGAGAAGTGTTTGCCTCCCCCCAGAACTACCAATTGGACAATATCTGCTCAAGGACTCCCCACAAACAAGCTTGGAAAGTGGATGCCCTGTCCTTCACCTGGAAAAACCTATCAGTTTATGCCTTTCCCCTTCTGCCTCTCCTCTCCAAGGTACTACTAAAGATGAAACATGACAAACCAAGGACAATACTGATTGCACCAGCTGGCCACGCCTACACTGGTGCCCTCTCTTGTGCAGTGTGTCACTGCTGGCACCATGCTACCTACCTCAGACTCCTGCCCTGCTGTCCCAGCAGGAGAGCCAGATTCTGCAGCCACGCTTAGTACCTGATCTCTCCATTACCATCCCTCAGTAAGCAAGTGATGGATGTCATTCTGGAGGCAAGGAGGCCTAGTACTAGGTACTCCTATGCTAAAAAATGGAAAAGATTCTGTTCCTGGAGCCAAACTCAGGGGATGGGCACAGCAGCACTGAATTTACCTCAGGTTCTTCAATACTTAACTGAGACGCTTCACAAGGGCCTTTCCTTTTCCTCCATCAAAATCCATGCCTCAGCCATTTCAGCTCATTACAATACAGAACCACCCCTCTTCTCTCATCCACTGCTGAGGCAGTTCCTCATAGGGGCCAAATTTTTAAGGCCACCCAGGAGATCCCCTACTCCAGCCTGGGACCTTAACTTTGTACTGGAAAAACTCACTTTACCTCCCTTTGAGACAACTACAAATGCAGAGTTGAAATTCCTTTCTTGGAAAATGGCCTTCCTTCTAGCCATCACTTTAGCAAGAAGGGTGCTGGAATTACAGGTTCTCATGTCAGTGGAGCCTTTTATCCCTCAGGACCAGTCCCACCTTCATGCCCAAGGTGGTATCCAGTGTGGCCCTTAATCAGTCCATTCATTTGCCAACCTTCTTTTCTAATCCACAGAACAAAGGGGAACGAATACTGCACTCCTTGGACATGCACAGACAACTTAAATTTTAGTTGGGCAGGACTAAACCGCTCAGGAAATCTGAACAGCGGCTGGTTGCATTTGCTGCAGGGGCAGAGGGGAAGGCCATTTCAAAGCAAACCATTTCTAAGTGGATAGGCCACTGCATTCATTTCTTCTATAAGCACCATGGAAAACCTACCCCACAGGAGATAAGACCACATTCAACCAGGGCTGCATCTACCTCTACAGCCTTTATGAGAGGTGTCCCTACCAGGGACATCCTAGAAGCTGCTACCTGGAGTTCTGTACATACTGTCACCAAGCATGACCACTTGCCAATTTTTTCTAAATCCAGAGCTGGCTTTGCCACTGCTGTCTTGCAGGGCCTTTATAGCTGGTCCTAATGCTATCTAATTACCTCTTCCCATCTTTAGCTTTGGGAATCTACCCAAATGTGATGACTGCAGCAGTGAAACACGAAGAATATAGTACAGTTGTGTACACTTCCCATAAATGTAGATGTTCGAGTGTATTCACTGTTGCAGTCCTAGTTACCCTCCCTCCAGACCCCTAACTTCTAATGACTATTCCTCTATTCTTGTTTGCTATGCTTAAAGCTTTTTAGTGTATTTGCTTTTTTGGTTGGAGGTGTAACCTTGTATATAATTGCTTCCCATTATGGGGGCACCTGACATCTGGGGCAAGAAAAACTGATGTAATGGCGTTGGCTGCATGCTTTATACCTCTGATGACCTGACGTCATGGAAGATGAGACAGCATCGACGCAGGACCCAAGACTTTGATAATCAGGCCGACTGAGGGCTACTGCAAGCAGATAACCCAAATGTGATGACTGCAACAGTGACAACACTCGGACATCTACATTTATGGTAAGTGTACACAACTGTACTTTTCACATACCTATTTCGCACACACACACACACACACACACACACACACACACACACACACATCCTCCTATGCTCTCCTCTGTTTTCCCTCCATCTTGGGCTCCCCCATACCCATGCATATTACTTTTTTCTTCCCTTTCTCACATTTTGTTTTACTCTTCAGCTTTTTCAAGAAGCCATGACTTTCTTTATGCTCTGAAGTGTGTTTTTCTTTTTTTTTCTTTTTACACAGCCTTTTCATCTGATGATGGCTTGAACAGAAATTATGGTTAAGGAAAAAAATTCACTGTGTTATTAGTCAACTTTAGTTTTCATTGCATCCTTTCAACATACCTTTCCTGACCAAGACAGCACAGTAATAAACACTTAGGAAATAATTCAGTGCTGGGGCCCCCAGATGCCATAAGGTTATGGATACTCTGGGATGCATTTTACAGCAATTCCCAACCTTTAAATCAAATTGTCACCTGAACAGAAATCATGAGTAAGAAAAGGATTTCAGTCTTATTTATTTTCTTTCAAGAAAGACATACATTGTGCCTAAAGTTTAATGTTCGCAGTTCACAAAATAGTAGCTCAAAAATAAAGTAACAAGATAATTGTTGTGAGGATCCTCAAATCCTGTCTGGGAATACTCTCTGCCTCCCTAACTCCTGAAAAAAGACAATTACTGCTTGCACATATCCCTGCTTTTAGATTGGGATTAAAGCAGATGTTTAAATGGCCACAGTCATGCATTTCAAGTGACTGCTGACATACATATACAAAGCATGCTTCCTAACCCCCAAAGGCAACCACCCTTATGTGTGCCTGACGTGCGACTGTGAGGAAAGTGAAACAAATAATGATTAAAGTAATATATTCCGGTTTGTTGCTTCTAGACAGTACCATGCCCCTGCACAAGCTACAGTAGCCTTCTTTGTACACATTTAAGGTCTGAGAGAAAAATAAGCAGTGACACCCCCCCCCCCCCCACACACACACACACACACATACATAACCTCCAACAACCTTTGGTATATATACACACACACACACACATACACACATACACATCTGATTAGGGTTGGTTTTAGAGTGGGTATGACACACACATATCTGAGCAGGGTTGGTTTTAGAGTGAGTATAGTTGAGGACACAGGCCACTACTAAGTCCATATCGAAATCCATTTATACAATCTGGGGTGTGGGGGCCATCAGACTCCTAGAAGATCTAAGTGTCTGAACATTCTGTGATATATTTTATGCCTTTCTTTTAAGTATATTTCTTTGTTAACTGCATTTTTACTGCTACCTAGAAGAGGGGTTGGGGTTGGCACAATGGTTAAGGTATTTACCTTACAAGTACAAGTAGGAGAGTTAGATTTTGCCTTCTGGTTACTGACTAGGCTTACAATAGTCTAGAGACTGATTACCTAGTATTTGCCTTTGAATCTATAACAGTAATGTATGCGTCCTGACATTATTGAGTGTGTGTGTGTGTGTGTGCGTGTGTGTGTGCTCACGTACATATAATGACACACATATGGGGAGGACATGCAGACTCCACATAGCCAAGAACTTACTCTGAGATGGCAGTGGTACTCGCTGAACCACAGTGGCAATGAACAGCAGCTTTCACATCCTGTTCCTGTCAAGCCACCAGAGATAGCCACCCCTAATGTTTAAGGTCTCTGTTTGTGATGGCAAGTGAAAAAAAAGTGGTTTATTAAGTTTGCAAGTTTGCTATACTAGCTTGTGTTAGTTTGACAGACATTTACGCAAATATCAGAATGAGATAACTTGCTGTGGTTGGGGACCCCCAGGACCAACAGGTCCTCAGTGACTGCAGAGACTAAAGCTGGCTATGACAACCCCTGTATCTCTGCTGTTTTATTTTTGTTTTCACCTAGGGATTGGTTATTCTCTAGAATCACTGCAAATACATCAGCTTTTTGGACATTGTAGGAAGTGGGTGAGAATTTTTTGTATTGTTTTCAAAGGCAGGGAATCTAATATCCTCCAATGCCTATGTCTTGGCATTTGGGGAAATGAGTGCTCCTAGAGCCACTCTCCAAGGGTGTGTTTGTATGTTTTATTCTGGTGGGGATACACAATAGTTAGATGAGCTGATTACTCGAGAGAACAGTATTTACGTACCATTGTACTGCAGCCCAATCAAAATGTCTCACTACTGGATTATGTCTGTCAGTTGCTTTTCACTATGCCTCTCACTACTAACTGATAATTGGCACTACTTTTTGCAATTTCATTTGCAATTTGTTGCACTGAGCCTTGTAACTAGCTAATTAATCAAATGACTGAGGATTAGATATGTTGGTAGTAATCGGTGCATCTCGGCTCTTAACAGGCTAATGCAGATTCAGCTTCAGAGCAAAGCAAGAAGGAACCCATTCTTAACAGACACACTTAGCAGATTAAAACATTGTTAACTCATTGACACAAATCACTGCAATAATGTTACTTTATGACTCAAATTCGGACTAGAGGAGCACATGGGCTGTAATGGATAGAGACAGAGAGAAGTGCTTTTCTGAAGTTTGCGATGACAAGTTAAATCAGTAATACATTTCATTGCAGGAACCATTTGAAACCTACTGATTTGTATGTACGTAGCTCACCTTAGATGGGAGTACAACTGCTAGACCGGTAGGCAGTCTCCTTTTTGACCTAGTAGAGGCTAGCCTGGCATTTATGTTCATGGGTTCAAAATTTCATAGTAAGCCAGTGAAATGTTAATCATTATTTTATTTATCTTATTTTATTTGTATTTAACTGATACAAAATGAGCAATTTCAGCCTCAGCCCTGAAGCATACAGAGAATATTATCATCATTACGTGCACATAGAATAACATTTTGTACTTTAAGGTCAAAGCTGTAAATGCAATACAAGTCATAAACATTAATTACATACAAAAGGCATATACATAGTTACACAGTTATACACAGTTATACACGTATTTACAAAAAAAAAAAAAGAACAGCAGAGATGGAGAAGAGAGGAATAAAAGGAATTGTAGGTCATTTGTGTTATATTGCCTGTGTGGTAGTGGAGGCAAGCATGAGTTTGCCAGAAATAAATTAATGTGATGTATACAATTATTACTTGAAAATATTTCCACTGAAACCCCTCCTGGGTCTGACAGCATAAACTCCTGGTTCATATATCACTGCAGAGGACATCTCTGTCTTCCTCTCACCCACATATATAATCTGTGTCTCACACAAACATTATGGCACAGATTTGGAAAACTGCTCAAATTAAAACCAACCCAAAAGATACTTTTCACTTCTGTTCAATATCCACCCCCCCAATTCTCAGCAAACTTATTGAAAAGATAGTCTACACCCAACTTTTCCTCTCTATTCAGCATTCCCACCTGCTGTCCTCCAAACAACATGGATTCTGGTCTGGATGAAGTGCTGTGACAGCACTTTGGTTCCTAAATGATGATGTCCTGTTAACTCTGATAGTGGCCTTCTTGCAGGTACTGTGTTTATAGACTTGACAAAAACATTTGACCTCACTGACCACTATGTTCTCCAAAACAAACTAATTGAAACTGGTATTAGCCCAGACAACACTCCTTGGTTTAAAAACTTCTTCACTGACAGTCACTTCAGAGTTAAAGTAGGAACCTCCCAATCAGAATCTGCACCTTTTACCAAATGATCTTTTCTTGACACCTCCTCTTATCTATATTCAGTAGCAAATTTCCTTATGACCTCTCCCATTTGCCACTTACCTTCTGCTGATGACATGGTCATTTAGTAATCAAATAATTCTCACACCAGCCTTCACTACCAACTTCAGTCAGGTTTACATGAGCTCCACCAGTGGTTCATAAACCATAAAGTAATTCTCAACCCCACCAAGACCAAAACTGTGCTTTTTGGAACACCATAGAAAATTCAACACCACCTGTCTAGGGAGCTGGCATAATAAAGTGTTTACCTCACAGACACAAGGTACAAGTTTTGATCCTTGCCTTTGAAGGGAAATTGGTTAGACTTAAAATGATCTGCAAGGGCAGCTAACTTAGTTCTCACCTAAGAGTGATCACTTTACTGCGTGTTCATTTTGTAGCATTGGTGGTGTAGTGATGAGCATAGCTGCTTTCCAAGCAGTTGACTCAGGTTTTGATTCCCAGTCAGTGTAAGATGTCTGTACATTTGGACACTCGTCTTGACGGTGTTGTGGTGGGACAGAAATGTGATGCATAATCTTCTGGATTTGGCAGAATGGTTAAGGTCTTTACCTTATACACACAAGGTACAGGATCTGATTCTGACCTCTGGTTATTGGCTAGACTTAAAATGGCCCCACAGAGAAGTTACCTTAGTATTCCTTTATCCCTACTGTATAGCTGGCACTAGTAGCTCCTTCCATTCTTATCCCCTCTGTTCATCTTACTTGTTACTGCCAGAAGAATTTGGAAAGGCCTTCTCCATGGACTGTTAGTGTACTTTGAAACTGCCTTGTAGGGTGTGTGTTCCTTATTGCTGGCTTGTCTGCCTTTGAATTGCCTTGCAGTTACCTGTAGCTAGTTGTTAGACTTATTTCTGGTACAGTTATACTTTTGGCTAACTAGAGTGTGTTTTTACATTAAAAAGGCTGGGACTGCAATTCTAGTGAGAGTAGAAAGGTAGCCTTGTCTGTCCAAGCTGGGAAACAAACAAGGGAGGTTAAAGTTATGATTACTTGCAGCTAGCTGGACCTTTTGACTTTTGGCCAACCAAAGTTATTTTTACATTAAGAACATCGGGACTGCTATTCTAGTGGTAGTAGAAAAGAAGCCTGGTCCGTCCATTTTGGAAAACACACAGGAAGGTATAAAATGAGAATTACTTATTGTAACTAGTTATTTGATTTGTTTCCAATAACTTTTCACTTTTGCCTATGTAAAGTATGTTTTTACATTAGAAAGACTAGGACAGGAAGGCTTAAAGTGAGATTGTTTCATCAATCAGAGAGCTTTTTAGGGACTAAGTTGGGTGTTAATCTGCACTTGAAAGCTATTTTTTGCTGTGCTTTTACATTATGAAGTTCCAGGATTATCCATCTTGTGGCAGAAGGTATTTACATGGTCTCTTTGAGTTGGGAAGTACTTCAGTGAACTTAAAGTGTAGTCATTTATTGGCCAGAGGGCATGGGAATTAGTTTTTGTCTTTTTCTGGCAACTGTAACTTAGACACATTTTTGTGGAGCTGTCCACTGCTCACTGATGGTTAGCAGTACCCTGTATTGTAGCAAACCTTTAAAGCTAGTACTTAGGGCTTTAACACATAAAAAGCTTTGCATGGAGATAAGCATAAACAGCTAGACAGTGTAATTCAGCCCTAAGTTCATACCCTATTAAACATCTAGCTTTCACCCTAGACACCACTCATGTAACACCTCTAAAACCAAGACCCTAAACTGTAATAGCCCAACCCTAATATAGGTCCTTACCACATGGATTTGCAATTCCCTAATGTCTGTGTGGGCATTATGAGACAACGTAGCACTTGTCTCATGCACTCAGACAACCTTTTTAATCCTTAAAGAAACTAACACAGTGTACAGAGTTGTACATACATAAATTCCTTGTTGGCGAAAGTCTCTCTTACAAACAAGATTGTAAAACACACACACATTACATCCTTCATACATAATGCACATCAGACATGTAGACCTTTTTATACTGCAACACTTAAAAGAAACCTTTCCAAACCTCAAAGGCCTCCTAAGCCATCAAACTGCAACACCTACCTCAGCAATCATAAAAGCACATACCAAAAGCAATACTTAACACTACACATAAGCCTACACCCAATGATCCCAAGACCAAAATCCACAAGACAAGTGGACACCTTACCTAGTACTCTTGTACTAGGTGATTCTATTGTAAGACACTCAGATACTCCTCTCACCAAGCTGAACAAGGAGAAGATAATTTTAGTTGCATTTCTGGAGCTAGGATCAGCAATATCATGCACACACATACTCAAGTCACTGCACCCCAGGTACCAGTATGAATCTGTCATAGTCCATTTGGGTGTAAATGACCTAAGGCTGTACCTCATTGGACTATATGAAAAGAGAGGTTATGGGTCCCTCTAAGGGTCTACTTCAGAAGACTGAAAAACCAAAAGACTGAAAATTCAAAATGTTGAATGATGGAATTAACCCCTCCTCCACTGTTGCGTGATCTTGGAGTTTATATATATAGTTAGCAGGGGGAGTGGGGGGCACAGGAGGCATTACCCCTGCATTAAAAATGTGTTCAGTATTTTTAATTTTCAGTCTTTTGGGATTCAGTCTTTTGGTTTGTTAGTGTTCTGAAGTAGACCCCTCTCTAAATGTGTGTCACAGACAGGTACGTGCCTTGCATTAACCAGCATTCTGCCTTCACCAAGGATGATGCTACTGTATGAACAGAAAATGATTGATTTTAATAATTGACTTACTTTCAATATCTGTCAGCACGTAAGGACATGGTTAACAGACCACTTTGTTTTGCCAAGGTTGGTCTGCATTTGTCCCTCTTGGACTTCCAGGTATTGGCTAAAACTTTATCCATCCCCTTATAGCATTTTTTAGGTAATCACAAAATGATTAAACTACCAACATAACAAAAAACTCAAAGCAGCCTTAAGGTGTTACTGCTCAATGTTAGGAGCCTAAACAAGAAACCCCACATCCCGCAGGCTGTCTTCACTCTGGAGAATGTAGACATCTGTGCTGTAACCAAGACTTGGTTTAAAGCCTCAGAAAATACTCCGGCAGTGGAAGACTACAAATTCTTCCACAAATGTAGACCAACAGCAGCACAGACAGAGGCTGAAGGTGGAGGTGTCTTAATCTTTGTTGGCAGCAAGTACAACTCTAGGTTGGTTAAACAGGATGAAGCCCTGCAGTTCATCCAAATTTCCATAGACAAGGTTTCCTACCATGCACTAGCCAGCTACAGGTCACACTATATGACTCACCTCACAACTCTTACCTAGACCTACTGGAGGTGCTCACCATCCAACCAAATACCCTATTCATGGGAGACTTTAACCATCCCTCTATAAACTTGGAAACATACACTGCCTCTAATTCACAGGCTCAGTGTTTCCAGGACTTCATACACCCTGGACCATATAGTGCACTGTCCAATCAGAGGTTCAAACATATTGGACATAGAACTTCCAAGACGGCTGCACATTGAGCATCAGCTTAACTGTAGCTCTCCCAGTGTGAAAACAGAAACTAAACAGAGAAAGCCAGTAGACATTTGTGTTTATGGTTAGATTTCAGTAACTGGGTAGCAAGTGCACTGCCTGTATGCCAGGAAAAAAGCAATACAGAGCACTTGGAAAAAATTAGTTATAAAAAGTGTGGAAAAATACTGACTGGGGAAGGTTGCGCAGCTGTTCAACAAAAAGCATTGCAACCTTCATACATGACTTCCAGTAACCTACAGGAAGATACAAGACAACTGTATACAGACCTGATTTAAATAAACAAATCACTGATGGAGTATATCAAAACAAACAACAAAAGGCTGGAAAAAATGGAAGAAGTTTTAAACAGATATTCAGATGAGGTGATAAAGCTGCAAAAATCAGAGGGTGAAATGAAGAAAAACCTGGCTGAATATGAGACTGTTCAGGAAGAGCTATTTCAAAAAAATAATAAAATTAGAAGACTGAGCACATATGGAAAACCTGAGATTTTCAGCTATACCAGAGAAGCTGGAAGGAACAGACTGCATTAATTTTATGAAAGCACAAATAAGCAACTGGACTGGTATTCCACAGCAGGAGTTGTTAGTTGAAAGAGCACTTTGTGTGTATGTTCCAAAACTGGCTATGAAAAGCAACCTAGACCTTTAATAGTAAAGATACAATCCTGACAAAACTGTGGCATAAGGACAAAATATTAAAAATGGGAGACAGTAGAGTGCTTGTGGAGAATTATTTCTCATTGTACACCAGGCAGAAGAGGAGCAAATTCATTCCACTATTCAGTGAATGTTGAGACGCAGGTGTGAGATTCAAACTACTGCACCCAGCTATCTTCAGTGTATTCTTCCCTGGAGGGACAACATCATTTTTTGGTGAAGTACATGCTAAGGAGGAAATACAATTTTGTCCAACAAAAATTGAGCTAGAAGTAGAATGAGATTCTGCTTCTTGTTCTGGTAATAAAGACCATAGAGAGACTGTAATTGTGAAATGATTTACACTATTTCAGTGGAAAATGTTGGAGAGAAGGAAGGGACTGGAAGAATCAAGAGTACATTGCAAATGAAGAAGAGACAGGATTTAGGAGATGGAGATGAACAGTAATGAAACCAGTAACTTAATGTGGGATTACAATGCAGTAGTTATGTTTGGGAAATATGACAGAACAAGAAAATCTGGAGATGTTGGACTTTTTCAGAATTTGTTAGACTTGTGGGGGACTCGAAAGTGTATGCCTTATTTTAAGTCATTAATGTTTGGAAAAATGTTTTGGGGAGGGAAAGAGAGGGGAAAAAGGTAACTGTAAGTGAAGAAAACATTTTCTTAATAGTACTATTTTTGTGGTGTATGGTTTTCTTTGTATGCTTTAAAGTAAAGTTTTCTCGGTTGTTTTTAATTGTAATGAGGATTGTAAATAGGAGTTGCTGTTCTTTTTTCCCTTTCTTTCTTTCTCCTTTCTCTCTCTCTGTCTTCTTAAGTTTTAAGAAATGTAGGCACTGCAGTGTAAAAAAAAAGCCTGATTAAAAGAACATGACAAAAGAAAAAAACTTAGCTTTTTCTCATTCTTGCATGGAGGAATGACTAGATTAATGAACATAGATTGATTTCGCAACAGGTTTTAAGAGAAAGTACATAAATGAAATAGAATATTGAATATTATGAGGCTTTTTCTAGCAAATGAATTTATACTTAGTAGCAATTCTGTAATTGGCCCTCTTGTCTCCATGGAAACAGTCTAATAAAGAGAAAATGATTGTCTGATTCTCATGTCTTCATGGAGAAAATCTGATAATGAGAAATTGGCTGTCTGGTTCTCATGTCTCCATGGAGGCAATCTGATTGAGAGAAATTGGTTATAGTCTGTGAGTGATTGACTGGGGAAAGAAAAAAGAAACTGGCTAGGAGATAATGTTCTCTGAAAGCATTCAGTTTTTTTTTCCAGCTGGGAGAGCTATAAACATAAGACAAAACCAGTTAGCACTTAGCAGACACACAAGCTGCAACATGCATCTTACCATGGATAACCTTTCAGTTAGGTTAAATCAAGTCTGTGAGTGTGGCTGTCAGTTGGGGACATTTGGTCTTATTAGGAAGTGAAAACTTCAATATTTGAAGATGTACATAGTTTTGTTTGTTAGTATTAAGTCATTAGGTTTTAGAGGAGTATTGGGTTTGTTTGTTTTTTGTTTGAAGGCTTTCAATAAAACAAAAAGGCTCAAATGGATATGACAAGAAACAGCTATCTAAAAGTTCAGCCTGCCAAACAGGTGGAACTAGACATTTAACAAAAAAGGTGGTATACATAAAATGGCGCCCACATATATGTAATATTCCTTGCTGAAAGCTAATTATTTCTTCCAGAATTTTCTTAAGCAACATTATAGCAGTTTTAGGTGGAATATAAATACATGCCAGTGTAATCCCGCTCCCTCTCCGTTAACCCCTTAGTACTACAAATCTACCATTAGTATCTTTTTATATCCTCTTCTGTCGCTATTGGAGCTCCTCCTGCAATTAATATAAGTACTCTTCTTTTCCTTTGTCCCAGGTATTTTGCTGAATAACCATCCTGAAAACCTTCAATTATTAGATTCACATTTTCAGTTTTTTCCAAGTGTCTCCTGTAGCATAACTATTTACACTCTACATTTTGATATAGTTCACTACTTTTTCTTTTTTGTATTTTTCTGTGAAACCATTGACATTTAAAGACATTACAGAAAGCATCGCTCTGTTAAAAAGTTATTCCCACCTTTTATGTGTAACAGCTTTTTTTACTAAGTGTCTAGTTTCAGCTTTTGTGTTACATCCACCCCCCTCTAGCTAGGCTCAAAGAAAAAAAAATTCTCCAAAGCTGATTACAGCCTCCTGAGGGATGGTATAAACAGCTTCACAACCCCCTCTGTAGGAACTGGCACCAGTATCCAAAACTACACCAAAGCACTATACGAGCATTTGTATAGATGCATGGAATCAAGAATACCCAACAGGACTACATCCTCCTCCACAAGGAAGAGTAAACCTGTCTGGTGGACATCTGCAATAAATAAGCTCTATAACAAAAGGAAAAAAAAATGCTGTCCAGGAACAAAAAGGAGCATGTGCCCATTTGGAAGCAATATCTCCTTAGCTTGAACAAGCAAATAAGAGCACTAGTGAAATCCTCCAAAGCAAACTTCGAGTCCAAATTGGCCACATCTACTAGAGACAGTTATAAGGCCTTTTCACGTATGTCTGCAATGTCAACGGAAGCACCCAGATCTGCTCAGAACTGGTAGTCAGGAAAATCACATATACAAATGCTGTAGATATACTTTACCCCTCTGTCCCCCGTCAGTAAATTAGGATATCCCCAGTACTTGCTCCATTCCCTTTATATCTAGGGAACAGGTCATCACTGCTCTCTGAAAGGCAAAATATACAGCCTCCATGTGACCCAATAGCATCCCAGGCTGCATCCTACATGAACTCAGGCAGGAACCTTCAGCACCTTTAGGCACCCTGTTCAACCAAAGCCTGAGTACTGGCTTCATCCCACATGAATGCAGGACAGCCATTGTCATCCCTTTGCACAAAGGTGGAGCATCCACAGATCCGGGAAATTATAGACGCATCAGCCTAACTAGCTTGATCTGCAAGGCCGTGGAATGGATTATCATGGACCACATTAACAAGGACATTGGCAACCTCCAAACACTCGATCGCACACAGTTTGGCTTCATCAAGGGGAGGTCGTGACTGTTAAATTTGGTCAATTTGTTTGAGACAGTCACCAAAGCCATGGATGAGGGGAAGACAGTGCTCACCACCTACCTTGACCTGGCTAAAGCCTTCGACACTATTCCCCACTCAGGCATAATAGATAATTTCTCAACTAGGCATCAAGGTGTGTATTACCTGATGGATAGCAAACTGCCTCACTGATAGAACCCACCTAGTCAAAATAGGGGAAAGCATCTCAAGCAGTAGACTCATAAGTGGCGGCGTACCACAAGGTTTGTCTTGGGGCCTCTGCTATTTGGGATATACTTTTCTGAGGTGCAGGCCAAAACCAGTGGGTTATGGCTGACCATGTTTGCAGATGACTGCAAGCTGGGTGCTATCATCAGTTCCCGTAATGATGTGGACGTCCTCCAAGAGAGTCTCACTCAAACAAATGACTGGTGCCAGAAACATGGTCTCAAGCTGAATACCAAAGAATGCATCATCACCCCCTTTGGGGAGAGTGATGTCTCCACAAATTATCACATTAATAACAACATCCTAAGCATTCAATCATTCGTGAGGGATTTGGGCACCCAGGTTGATAACGACCTGACTTTTGACAACCATGTTACTTCTGTTGTACTGAAACCTTTCTACATGGTCCATCTCATAAGTAATGGTATCTCATTCAGGGACAAGGTCATAACATCCCTGTAGTCTTCCCTTATGAGGCCCATTATTGAGTACAATGCCCCTTTTGGCATGTACCTCGCAAAGCACATGCAGCAGCTGGAGAGACCACAGAGGTTCCTCACCAGGAGAATCTAGGACCTCAAACATCTACCATACACAGATAGGCTAAAAGCCCTGTCCCTCTAACCAGTTTCATGCAGACTGATTCCACCTGTGTACCTGCTGGACAGGGACATCAGGTGCTGACTTGTCTAAAATGGGCTAAAGTCTTGGCTAGGCTTGTAAGGGCCTCCGAACCAATAGCCTTGTAACTTCCTGTGATCCAGTGCATACACTGTTTGGCAGGTTGATTTGTTATGCAGTTGTTCCTTGCCATATACATTTGAGCATATGTCACATCTTACAAAACGTTTTGTCTTATTGAAAGCCCTAAAAAAAAAAATACCCGATACCCCTAAAAGCTAATAACTTAATGCTAACATACAAAATGTATACATTTTCAAATACTGAAGTTTTGCCCTCCTAATAGGAACAAGTATCCCAAACTGACAACCACATCCTCAGACTTGGGATAACCTAAAAAAATGTTATTTATGCTAGGATGCATGGTACAGCCTGTGCTTCTACCAAGTGCTTTCTGGTTTTATATTATCTTTACAGCTCTCCCAGCTGGGAAACACTTGATTGCTTTGAGAAAACATCATCATCTAGCCATTTCTTTTTTATCAGATTGTCTCCCTGGAGACATGAGGATAAGATACAAAGTTGCTACCAAAAGCATACATGTATTTGCTAGAAAAAACTATTTTGTAATATCCAGTGTTCTTCTCCATGTACTTGCTTTCTCTTAAAAGTTGTTACTAGATCAAACCAACAGCCTTAATCCAGTCATTCTCTTATGCAAAAAGCAAAAATTACATCCGTTTTTTTTTATTTTGTTATGCTCTTTTGACCAGACTTTCCTTCTTTTTTTACATTGCAGTGTCTACATTTCTTAAAACTGACCAAAGAGAAAGAGAGAATAAGGGAGAGAAAAAACAGGAGCACCTGTTTACATTAATTTCCCTATTACACTTAAAAATAGCTGAAACAACTTTATAGCCTGCAAAGAAAATCATGCACTATAAAAATATTACTATTAAGAAAAAAATTGGTTATAGTTACAGTTAACTTTCTCCCTCCTCTTCCCTTTTCCTAAGTATTTTTCAGAAAATGAATGACTGGAAGTAGGTCATATGCTTTAGAGTACCCTACAAGTTCAACAAAGACAAAAGTCCAATATTTCTTGAGTATCTTGTTCTTTCGTGTTTCACAAATATAATTATTGCTTTGTAATCCCACATTTGTTAATTTCCAAGTTACTGGTTTTATTCCTGTTCATCCTCATCTCCCAAATCCTGTATCTGCTTTATTTCCAACATGTTCTCAATTCTTCTAGTCAATACTTGTGCTTTTTTCCTTCTTTCAAGGATTTTCTGTTGAAAAATTGGAACAGGTTTCACTGGCAACAGTCTCTCTGTGGTATTTATTCCCAGAAAAAACAAGTAGCAAAATCTCCTCCTGTTTCACAGCTCATTTTTATATTTCCTCCTTAGCATGGACTGCATCAAAAATGATTTTGTCCCTCCAGGAAAGAATATTTTGAAGATAGCTGGGTACAGCAGTTTGAATCACATGCCTGCTTCTCGGCATTCCCTGAGTAATGGGATAAATTTACTCCTCTTCAGTGAGTAATCATCTCCAGAAATGCTCTGCTGTCATCCACTTTTCGTACTTTGTCCTTCTGCCACAGTTTTGTCAGAATCAACTCCTTCCACTGGCAGGATTGCTTCTTTGCTAATAAAGGTCTAGGTTGCTTTTTCATAGCCATGTTTAGAGCATACACACAATGTACCCTTTCAATTAACAACTCATATTGTGGAATACCATTCCAGTTGCTTATTTGTGCTTTCATTAAATTAAAACAGTCTGTTCCTTCCAGCTTCTCTGGTACAGCAGAAAATCTCGTTTCCCTACATGCTGACCTCTAATTCTATTATTTTTTGAAACATGTCTTCTTGAGTAGTCTGATATTTAGACAGCCTTTTCTTTGTTTCTACCTCTGATTTTTGCAATTTTATCACCTCATCAGAATATCTGTTTAAAGATTCTTCCATTTTTCCAGTCTTTGGTTACTTGAGTTGATATACTCCATCAGTGTTTCATTTATTTTAATCAGGTCTGTGTGAAGTAGTCTTATATTTTCCTCTAGGTAAATGATAGTCATGTCTGCAGCTTGTACTGCCTTTTGCTGAACAGCTGCAATACTCTTCCCAGTCAGTGTTTTTTCTTCACCTTTTGTAGCTGATTTTCTTTCAGGTCCTCTGCATTTGTTTTTTTCCTGGCATCCAGACAGTGCACTTACTAGCCAGTTACTGGCATTTACCCAGAAATGTAAGTCCTCTGGCTTTGTCTTCTGAGTTTGTTTTTATACTGGGATATCTAGAATTAAGCTGTTACTCAATGTGCAGCCATCTTGGAAGCCCCTAGAAATCTACCCTGCTTTGTTATATTTTCCTTAATAGGTCCTCCAGATACATCCTGATTGCTGCAAATCAAATTCCTCTTCCCACCTGTAAGTAATATTCCCTGCTGAGAGCTGATTATTTCTCCTAAAAATGTTTTATAGTAGCAGTTTTAGGTGGAATATAAGTATAAATACATGTCAGTCTAATCCTCATCCATTGCTAGTAGCCCCTTACTACTACAAATCTGCCATTATTGTCTTGTCCACCTCTTCTGTCAGTACTGGAGTGCTACTAACAATTAATATAATTCTTCTTCTTTTCTTTAGTCCCTGATATTCTGCAGAATATCCATCCTGAAATCCTTTATTTATCAAATTAACATGTTCACTTCTTTCCAAATGTGTCTCATGTTGCATTGTCATTTGCAATCTGCATTTCTTAATATAATTAAGCATTCTTTTGTTTTTATCTGTACCTGTGAGAATGTTCAACTTCCAAGATAATATGGAAAGTGTCACCATTTTGGCAAGAACTAACCTTTCCCCTCATATTTTATATGACAGCTTTTTTAAATATCTATTTCCAGCTTTTGTGATACACTCATACCAAAGATTCCAAAGACAACCACAAGGTATTCTATAACTATGTCAAGAATCTAAATGGCAATACTCAGATCTGCTCTGAGCTACAACAGAATAACATTAAATATACTGATCCCAAGGATATTGCCAATATCCTGACAGATTGATTCAGTGCCAACTTCACCCCCCTCTCACCCCCTAAATGGCCCATCTCAGTACCGGAAGATTGCCAAATTCCGGTAATAACGGCCACACAGGTAAAAAATGCACTCTCCAAAGCTAAGAATACAGCATCCATGGGACCAGATGACTTCCCGGGCTGTGTACTACATGAACTACAAAATGAACTGGCACCTCACCTAAGTGTCATGTTTAATCATACTCTCACCTCAGGCTTCATGCCCACTGAGTAGCACACAGCTACAGTTATCCCACTCCACAAGGGGGGGATCCACCTTGGATCCAGAGAACTACCGCCCCATCAGTCTGACGAGCCTGATCTGCAAGGCCATGGAATGAATTATCATGGAACTTCTAAATTAAGACATTGGCAACCTTAAAACACTGGACCCCACCCAGTTTGGGTTCGTGAAGGGCCGATCTCGTCTCCTGAACCTGATTGACTTCTTTGATTCAGTCTCCAGAGCCGTGATGAGGGTAAGGCAGTCCACACAGGCTATCTGGACCTCACCAAGGCCTTTGACACCATCCCCCCACTCTGGAATCATAGATAAACTTACTAAGCTGGGCATTAATCTCTACATCATTCGATGGGTTGCCAACTGGCTTACTGACAGAACCCACACTGTAAAAGTAGCTGACTCGAAATCCAGCTCCAGACAAGTGGAGTACCTCAGGGTTCAGTCCTGGGACCTCTCTTGTTTGGCATCTACTTCTCTGAAGTACAGGTCAACACTAAGGGACTCTGGCTAACAAAGTTCGCAGATGACTGCAAACTGGGAGCCATTATTGAATCCCCAAATTATGTTGATACTCTACAAAAGGGCCTTACAGAAACAGATGCTTGGTGCCAGAGCCATGCACTCAAGCTCAATGCCAATAAATGTATAGTTATCCCCTTTGGGAAAAAACATTTACCCGTGAATTACCACATAGGTGGCAATACACTAAACACCGAAAGTGTGATAAGAGACATAGGGACACAGGTGGACAGTGGTCTCACCTTCAATAACCACATCGCCACAACAGTCAGGAAATCATTCTATGTGGCACACCTCATCACTAAGGGCTTTTCATCCAGAAAAAAGGAGGTCATTGTCCCACTGTACTCATCCCTCATTAGACCCATCATAGAATACAATGCCCCATTTGCTATGTACCTCTCAAGACATCTACAACAACTGGAAAGGCCGCAGAAATACCTCACTAAAAGAATCGCAGGCCTAAAGCAGATGCCCTATGCTGACCGCCTTAAAAAACTCCAGCTATACTCTGTCGCAAGGCCATGTCAAACCCAGAACTGTTGGACATGTTACACTTATCCCAATCCCTCAGAACCACACGCTCCAGGGATCTAAACCTTGTCATCACAATAAACAAAACATGCTGGAGGGATAGTTTCCTGACCCAGAGACTCCCCAGACTCTGGAATAGACTGCCCGTACATGTCAAGCAGAGCACCTCATTGGCTCTTTTCAAAAGGAACCTTGATGATTGGATGGGAGAAAGGAAATTCACCCCAGGGATCACGTCAGTCGCCCTGCTAGACAGGGGTCCAGGGAAGTAAATAGGCTTGGAATCAATAGCCAGGGAATTGTTATGTCTAGGCTTCTATAGGCCCTAGGGCCGATAGCCTAGTACCAACCTATGAACCATTAATGTTTGGTTAATCCTTTATACAGTTTTTTCTTCTCATCAGCATTGGAATTTGTGTTACATATTACAACACATTTTGTTTTAATTAAAAACCCTGAAACGTTAAACACACACCTAGAGCACCCCATAACCTGTTAACTTAATACAAACGCACATAACTATGTACATCTTCAAATAATGATGATGTTCTTCATTCCACATTGCTGCAGTCCTAACTATTGGGTAGTCCGCTGTCCAGTCGGCCCGAATACCAAAGTATATGGCTGACGTCGGTCAGGGCGCATTAGACTGACGTCAGTACGTCAGGGTACTAATGCGCATGACCGACGTCATATCCTCAGTCTTTTTTGCCGCATGGTCCGATGCAGAAGCAATTTTGCGAGTGCAGGTTGGCGTTCTGAAAGTTTCTGAAGTCAGAGTTTCAGACCGAATCAAAGTTGGCTAAGTACCCCGTTGGGGAATATTTTGGTTTTTCTTGCCTCAGTATTTAACGGATGTCAGAAAAAGTGAATAACTCTATTTCTTCTTCGAAAGAGATATGTGATAGCCATTACCATACTTTGTGTATACCTTGTTTAGGGCCTGAGCACGGCGTTGTTGGATGCGCTCTTGTGCTAGATTTAACAAGCGCACTATTAAGAGAAGGTTAGACTGTGCCAGGTTAGTTTTGGGAAGCGTTGTAATTATAAAATGCCGTCGGATGCTCCGCGCCGCTTCGCAAAAGCGCAAGGATAAAGCAGCAAAGCCTAGAGTGGAAGAACCGACAGTCCCTGGCCCGGTTCTTTAGAAACTCAGTGGAGCCGGAGGTTTTGCCAGGTGTTTCTTTGGAGTCTCAGGGAGAGACTTTATTGTTACAGGATGTATCCTCTCAGGAAGTAGGCCAGGCTGAGGGGCCTCTCAGGTGGCTGTTCTTCCCTCTCTTCCTAAGGTGGTTAGAGCCTCCCCTCTGTTTCCAAGGCTTCTTTGAGAGGCAGGCCTAGTGTAGCTTCAGTGGGGGTTTCTCCTAGTGCTTCAGGGTCTTTGCCTAAGAAACATATGCTTAAAATGGCAGAGGATTTGATTACTATGATTAGAGGTTCTATGCCCCTCCTGATAAGAGGCCTAGGGTGGAACCTGAGTTTGAGAGTTTTGAGCACTGTTAGGAGGCTTCTGAGTCTTGACTGAAGACTTGCAGGAGTATCCTCCTTATTCTGATTCTGATGTGGATGATTCTACTCCTTCAGCTTCTCCTCCTGAGGATTTTTCATTTTCAGAGACTCTGCATTCCATGAGGGAGCATTTTAAATGGGAAGGTCAAGATTTCTCTGATTCCAGGAAGAGGCTTAGGGACTTCTTGTTTTACCCCAGCATAGGCCTTTAGCTATACCTCCGGTTCTGAATGTGGTGGAAGATGTTTTTGCAGAGGCTTCCCTGAATCCTGATTCTTTGCCTCCTGCACCAGTTAAACCGGATAGGTACTATAGGGTGCCTGAAGCTCATAAGTATCTTTTAAGAGTCCTAGGGCAGACCGGAAACTGTCTCTCAGGGGCCTAAAGGGGTGAAGGCCTCTGTTGTTAAAAATCCTGTTCCTCCTGATAAAGAGGCAAGGGCTTTGGATAGATGGGGAAAGAAAGTGTATACTTCTTCCACTTTAGCCATGAGGGCATTGAATTGTCAGTTTCACATGTTAAAATATCAGAATTACCTCCTTTCACAATTGAAATCTAAGGTGGATGCTCTGGCAGAAGGTATTGAGTGTAAAGAGTTGCAGGATTTAGTTCATGTGTCTGAACAGGTGGGTAAACATTCCTTGCAGTGTGGTTTTGATGCTGTGCAGGCCTCCTCGAGGGTGGCTGCCACTGGTTCTGTTCTTCGTAGGCATGCCTGGTTGAGAGATCAGAATTTAGCTGAGCATGTTAAAACAAGGATTTTGGATGCTCCTTTGCAGTCTGATGTGTTGTTTGGTTCGCCTGTGGAAGCAGTTTTAAAGAAAATGGAGGACAAGGCTAAGTCTATGCAAACTGTTAAGGATTTTTGCAGGTGCAGCCTCCAAGTTTAGTAGAAATTGGCCTACTAAGGGATGGACTTATCCTGCTTATGATTCCCAGTCTAGGGGTAGGTCTAGACGTGGTAGGGGCAGAGCTCAAGGTTCTTTTAGGCCTAGGACAGGGAGTTCTCCTGCTCAGACTTCTGGTGAGGGCAGGGGTCAGTCCTTTCGTAAGCAGACCCAATGACCTGCCTTTTCAGCTGCCAGTACATTCTCGCCTGGCAGCACCTTTGGGAGGAAGGCTGTCTCTTTTCAAAGAAAATTGGGATTTAATTACCCAAGACAGATGGGTGCTGGATATCATTCACCACGGTTACAGGTTTTATTTCCATACCTTGCCTCCTTTCAAAGGCATGCCAGACATTCCTCCTCTACAAAGAAAAGAGGCTCACAAGCAAATTTCTCTGTTGCTCCAAATAGGGGCCATTCAGCCAGTTCCTGTGCCAGAAAGGGGCCTAGGATTTTATTCTCGCCTGTTCCTAGTACCGAAGAAGGGGAACACGTGGAGACCAATTTTGGATTTATCTATCCTCAACACTTATCTGGACATTCCCAAGTTCAAAATGTTGGCGTTACAACAGCTTTTACCTCTGCTGGGCAAAGATCACTGGATGGTAACTTTAGATCTCAAGGAAGCTTACCTTCATGTGCCTATAAGACTAAGTTGCAGGAAGTATCTGCGTTTTCGAGCTGGAAATTCTCATTATCAGTTCTCTGCATTGGCCTTTGTCTTATCCACTGGGCCCTGAGTATTCCCAAAGGTTCTGTCTCCAGTGATAGCTTACTTCAGGCGAAAAGGAATTCAAATCTATCCTTACTTAGGCGACTGCCTGATTCTAGCTCAAGAAAAGGAAGACCACCTACAGCATTTGGATTATGTCATAGCAGTGCTAAGATGCCTAGGGTATTCTGTGAATGAAATAAAGTCCAGTCTAGTACCCTCTCAAGACATGTGCTTTCTGGGTGTGAGACTGAATACAGCAGCCCAGATGGCCTTTTTAACCCCGGACAAACAAAAGAATCTTTCCAGTTACTTCCATCAGCTATCTCTTCAGTCCGGGCTGACTGCAAGGACAGTCCTTCAAGCCTTAGGGTTCATGGCATCTTGTATTCTGGTGCTTCCCAATGCCAAACTGCATATGAGGAAGCTGCAATGGTATCTCAAAATGTATGGACACAGCACTGCCAGGATTTGGACACTGTCATTCAAATAATACCTTGCATTCAAAAGGAATTTTTGTGGTGGGCTCAGGAATGTCACCTAAACAAGGGACTCTCTGTGACCCGGCCAGAGGCGAGTCAGATTCTAACGACAGATGCCTCAGACATTGCTTGGGGAGCTCATCTAAATGGAAAGTGGATACAAGACAAGTGGCCTGCCAGACTACAGCATCTACATATCAACATGAAAGAGATGTTAGCAGTCCAGTTTGCATTAATGGCTTTCAAGGAGTTACTTCTTCCAGGGCAGGTGTTGATTCTAACAGACAACACGACTGTCATGTGGTACATCAACAAACAAGGGGAACACATTCTTACCCATTGTGCAGGCAAGCAATGATTTTATGGGAGACTGCGCTCAGCTTGCAACTAACTCTTCAGGCAAGGTTTCTGCCGGGAGCACAGAACTCCTTAGCAGATGTGTTAAGCAGACAAATCATGGATCCCCACAGTGGAAACTGGATCTTCATGTATTTCAAAATTGACAGTGTCATGGGGAACTCCAGACATAGATCTGTTCGCTTCTCCACTAAACCACCAGCTGCCAAAGTTTTGCACAAAGAGGTTTCATCACACAGCTTGGAAAGTGGATGCTCTTTCTTTCAGTTGGAAAAATCTTCATGTGTATGCTTTTCCACCTCTGCCTCTTCTTCCAAAGGTGCTTCTAAAGGTCAGACAAGACAAGCCAAGGATGATTTTAATAGCTCCAGATTGGCCTCGGCAGCACTGGTACCCATTACTGAGGAGTCTGGTAAGGAAGCCTCCATGGCCTTTACCCTTGATTCCACACCTGTTGTCTCAGAGGGACGGTCACCTGCTCAATGTCAAGCTTCACTCTCTTCATCTAACAGCCTGGCATATTCTGTTTTGAAAGACAGCAGGTCTCAACTTCCTCAACAAGTTTTAAATGTGATTATGGAAGCCAGGAGACCTAGTACAAGGAAAGTGTACGCAGAAAAATGGAAGAGATTTTTATTTTGGAGTGCAGCAAACAATTTGGAGATTTCTGAGCCTAATTTGAGTGTGGCTCTTCAGTATCTTACTGAGTTATTGGACAAAGGTTTGTCTTTCTCTTCCATTAAGATTCATGCTGCAGCAATTTCAGCTCACTATGATTGTGACCCACCATTGTTTTCGCATCCTTTGTTCAAGCAATTTCTTAGAGGGGCAAAGAATATAAGACCCCACGTAGAGCTCCTACTCCTGCTTGGGATCTCAATTTTGTGTTGGAGAAACTTACTCTACAACCTTTTGAGCCTCGCGGCTACTGCTGAATTGAAATACTTGTCATGGAAGACTGCTTTTTGTTGGCCATTACTTCTGCAAGAAGGGTTTCTGAGTTGCAGGCCCTTATGGCGGTAGAGCCTTTTTGATTTTTCATAAGGATAGGGTATCTTTACGTACTAATCCTTCCTTTATGCCTAAGGTGGTTTCTAGTGTGGCTTTAAACCAAACTATTCATTTGCCTACTTTTTATGCAGATCCTCAAAATAAAGGGAAAAGATTTTGCACACTTTAGATGTACACAGGCAGTTCCGTTATTATTTTAGCAGGACTAAGGATTTTAGGCAGTCTCAGCAGTTGTTTGTTCCTTTTGCTTTGGGTTCATGAGGGCAAACCTGTGTCAAAACAAACTATTTCTAGGTGGATTGGGTTTTGCATTGCATTTTGTTATTCCCATCATGGCAAGGAGATTCCAGTTGGGATTAGGCCTCATTCCACTAGGGCTACTGCCACTTCAACAGCATTTCTAAGGGGGGTGGCAACTAAGGATATTTTGGAGGCAGCTACTTGGAGTTCAGTGCATACTTTCTCTAAGCATTATCACCTTCCTCTCTACTCTAAGTCTAGGGCTGGTTTTGCCACTGCTATTTTGCAAGGCATGTTGTCAGTTCCTGCTTCCTTATGATTTGCCAGCCTCCCTTACCTCTGCTTTGGGATTCTACCCAATAGTTAGGACTGCAGCAATGTGGAATGAAGAACATAGTACAGTTTTGTACCTACCATAAATGTAGATGTTCGAGGATCCACATTGCTGCAGTCCAATACCCTCCCTCCTTCCCTCTGTGTTTAGGGGTGGTTGTGTAGGTGAGGTTATATTCTAGTAATTTTGTATATATTGTACATATTTTTGGTGCAGGTATGTTTGGAGTTTTTGGTTTTGGCCTTATCTTTTCAGGGTCTTCTGACATCTGGGGCAAGAAAAGGCTGAGGATATGACGTCGGTCATGCGCATTGGTACCCTGACGTACTGACGTCAGTCTAATGCGCCCTGACCGACGTCAGCCATATACTTTGGTATTCGGGCCGACTGGACAGCGGACTACCCAATAGTTAGGACTGCAGCAATGTGGATCCTCGAACATCTACATTTATGGTAGGTACAAAACTGTACTTTTAACCCTCCCAGTAGGAGCATTTGTGACAAATATTCAGCTGCTAATAAAGGCCTTAATTAACCTGAAACTGAAGTTATCCATGCTAAGACACGTTATTGTCTGTGCTTCTACTTACATTGGTTGGTGGCTGTTCATTTTTGTCTTTATTCCCCTCCCCCAAGTGTGAAACTTATTTGTGTACTTTCAGACATCTTTAACTTTCAGCTTTGAAGAAACCCATGTTCTGTCTTTTACTGCCCAATTATCAGCTTGTCTCTATGGAAAAGTAAGAAAAAAGAAATGTTCTGCTGTGGCGACCCCCTTATGGGAAATGCCAAAAGGAGAAGTAGTAGTAGTTTCTCTTGCAGCCTAACATACAAGCTGAAACATTCATTGCTAAAAGAAAGCTTTTCATCATATTTAGTGTTCTCGTATTTTCTTGTTTCCACTTAGAATTTAGTATTAAATTAAGGCAAGGGTCTTAATCCAGAAATTCACCTGTGTGGAAATAAGAGAAAGCATATCAGCTCTACATATATTTTGATCTGTGTACTTTTACTCCCATCCCCCACTTCTGTAACCCAAGATTATACCCTGTTAACTTAAACATGCTTTTCCTTTTTTCACTGTAATGCCTACATTTCTTAATACAGCAAAAAAGAAAGAAAGAAGAAGAAAAAAGTGCCAGTTTAATAACATTGTTACATGCAGAAACAACCAAAAATACTTTACTATAAAATATGCAATTTATATTGTAAAAAAAAAATTAATAGAAAAGAAAATGTTTTACTTAGTTACTTTTTTCCGTATTCTTATAGGTTCATAGGTTCATAGGTTTATACTAGGCTAACTGCCCTAGGGCATTTATAAGCCTAGCCCAAAGTTATGTGGCTTACGCCACCCCTTATGTTAGAAATACTGTGCCCATTAGTTTGTTGTGCCTCTGTCCAGTAGTGACACAGAGATGATTCCCGGGGTAAACCTACGATCTCCCATCCACCGGTCAAGATTTCTCTTGAACAGAGCCAGCGAGGTGCTCTGCCTTACATGGACCGAGATTTTATTCCACAGCATGGGGAGTCTCTGGGTGATAAATCTATCCCTCCAGCATGTCCTATTTATATCCGTGCTAAGGTTTAAGTCTCTTGCTCTAGTGGTTTTGGTGGATTTGGATTTTTTGAGGTGGAGCATGTCCATTAATTCCGGGTTGGTCATGGCCTTGTATGTCAGGCACAGGTCACCTCTGAGCAGACGGTATGCAACTGAATAGAGTTGGAGTTTCTTCAGTCTGGCAGCATATGGCAGGTTTTGGAGTCCCTTTATCCTTTTGGTGAGGAACTTTTGGGGTCTCTCCAATTGCTGCAGGTGTCGGGTGAGATACATCCCGAATGGGGCATTGTACTCGATCATTGGTCTGATAAGTGAAGAGTACAGGGGAACAATGACCTCACTTGATCTGGATGTGAATCCCTTCATGATCAGGTGGGCAATGTAGAAGGTCTTTCGAACCACTTTAGCAACGTGAGCGTCAAGCGAGGCCACTGTCAACCTGGGTCCCCAGGTCCCTGATAACCTCTTCTGTGCTTAGTGGGTTGCCACCTATATGGTAGCTTGGGGTTACCTTCTTTTTCCCGAAGGGTATGACTATACCCTTTTTTGCGTTTAACTTCAGGCCATGGCTCTGGCACCAGCTATCAGTTTCCGTGAGACCCCTCTGAAGGATGTCTGTGTCCGATGTACTATCCACTATGGCACCCAGTTTGCAGTCATCCGCAAACTTTGTCAGCCATAGTCCTCCTATGTTTGCCTGTACTTCTGAGAAGTAGATGCCGAACAATAGGGGGCCAAGGACTGAGCCCTGTGGGACTCCACTTGTAACCAGCTTGGAGTCTGACATGGCTCCAGCAACTCTAACCCTGTGGGTTCTGTCCTTTAACCAGTTTGCAACCCATCTTGTGACATATGGGTTTACATTTAAGCTGGTAAGTTTCTCTATAATACCTGAGTGGGGTATTGTGTCAAAAGCTTTTGCAAGGTCAAGGTAGGCTGTATGGACTGCCTTTCCCTCATCAATGGCCTTGGTGACTGTTTCGAAGAAGTCGACCAAGTTCAAAAGGCAAGATCTGCCCTTGACAAAGCCAAACTGGGTTGGGTCCAAGGTCTGCAAGTCCCCTATGTCCTTGTTTATGAGTTCCATTATGATCCTCTCCATAGCTTTGCAGACCAGGCTTGTTAAGCTTATGGGGTGGTAATTACCAGGGTCCGTAGAGGCACCGCCTTTGTGGAGTGGGACCACAGTTGCCGTCGCCACTCCTTGGGCACATATCCTGTGGTGAGGCTAAGATTAAACAGCTGCCTTATGTGCGGGTTTAGTTCTTCATTGAGTTCATGTAGCACACAGCCAGGGACCCCATCCGGTCCCATTGATGCTGTGTTTTTAGCTTTAGAGAGCAGCTTTCACCTGCGCATTTGAGATGTCTGGGAGGCTACTCTCAGTTGGGATAGTTATCTCTCCTTTTGGGGAGAGGGGTGAAGTTTGCGCTGAACCTGTCTGCCAGTATGTTGGCAATGTCTGTGGGTTCAGTGATTTTTGTATCATTTTGGACTAATTCTGAGCATATCTGGGAGTTTCCACCCAGGTTTCTGACATAGCTGAAGAAGGCCTTATGATTGTCTTTTGAATCTATGGCAATTTTTCTCTCAAAGTTGGCCTTGGATGATTTTATGAGGGATCGTAGTTCTTCCCCTCCATCAGAGTCCATCCAAGCATTAGTCATATTAAGTTAGGTAAATGCTTTGCAAGTTTAACAAAGTCAACAAATGTCAACTCTTTCCACGTATTCTTATACAGTCGTATTTCACAAATGCCATTGATGTAGTCTCACATTTATTGACTAATTACCATGCTGCTGATCTTCTTCCTGTTCATGTCCATCTCCCAATTGCAGATTCTGGTTTAGTTCCATGATTCTTCTGGTCAACTCCTGTGCTTTTCTCTGTCTCTCAAGCATTTCCTTTGTCTGTCTGTGTGCTTTATTATTAGAAAAATGAGAAGCACAGTCCTCTTCAGTTTGATGGCTCATTTTTTATTGGAAAAACTTTTGCATTTCCTCCTTAGCCTGTTCTGCATTAAGAAATTGCTTTGATCCTTCAGGATAAAATATTATGAAGACAGCTGGATACAGCAGTTTGAATTTCACACCTGCCTCTTAGATTCCTTGAATACTAGAATAAATGTGTTTCTCTTATGACTTGTGTACAGTGAATAATCATTTTCCACAAACACTCTGTTTTCCCAGTTTTTAATATTTTGCCATTTTGACACAGGTTTATCATGATCAACTCTTTTGGCCGGTAGGTTTGTATCTTTACTAATTGTAATGTTGGGTGCTTTCTCATGGCCAGATTTGGAGCATACACATGGTGTACCCTTTCAATTAACAGTTCCTGCTGTGAAATACCAGTCCAGTTGTGTATTTGAACCTTCATAAAATTAATAGTCTGTTCCTTCTAGTTTCTATGGTACAGCAGAAAATGTCAGATTTTCCCTGTGTGCTTTGTTCTCTGATTGTACCATTTTTGAAACATCTCTTCTTGAGCAGTCTCATACTCAGCCAGCCTTTTGTTCATTTCAGCGTCTGATTTTTGCAGTATCAGCTCATCTGAATATCTGTTTAAAGCTTCTTCCATTTTCCCAGCCTTTTTTTATTTAGGTTGAAATACTCCTTCAGTGTTCAGTTTATTTTATTCAGCTCTGAGCACGTTTGACTTATTTCTCCTTTAGATTACTGGAAGCCATTTCATGCACTAAAGCTGCAGCTCAAACTGCTTTTTGCTTAACAACTGTAGGATTATTCCCAGTCAGTGTTTTCTGTTCACTTTTTCTAGTTGATTTTCTCTCTCAGGCTCTCTTATTTTTTTCCTTGCAAGCATCCAGACAGAGTACTTGCTAGCCAGTAACCGAATTTTACTCAAATTTACAGTATCACTGGCTGCTGTCTCTCATTTTCTGTTTTCACACGGGGAGAGCTGAAGTTAAACTGTTGATCAGTGTGCAACCATCTTGGAAGTGCTCACAGCTTTATATTGTCTTTTAAAGAACACAAACATGTATAGAGTAGGGCTTCCTTGAAGCATGTCAGGCCATCGTCTGTGAGCAGCAGTGGCATTTCCTAGATTTACCATTCTTCAACAGTTGGTCACCTCTAGTGCAGTCCAGCTGGCAACCCCAGCCTTGAGTGGTGAAATACCTGTATGAAGTTTTGTAAACCACGGTATAGGAAAGAGGATGAGTTTAAAATAACCATGCTGGCATGGAAGTTGTACCCAAAAGTAATTATTATATATCCTATAGCAAACAAAAATTAAAGGTAATCTGAAGAAAAATACACTTTCTTTAGCAGTGTTATATATCTGATCTTCCAGTACATTCCTGGACAAATCTATTTTTCCTCCCCTTCCCTCCCATCCATTCTATCAATTTTACAAATTCAAGCTCATATTTGAAAAATAACAATGACCTTACTAGTCCTCTTTTTCAGTATTTTCAGTTGCAGACACTGGCAGGCACTTAATCCAACAGTGTGGTGTAATGCTATTAAATTATTTTCTTTAATTTTCTGTGAAAATTTAAAATAATTAATTTTTGTCTCTCATTCCTTCACTGACCCTGAAAAATGCCTGGTATCCCCTATATCAATCTTCCTCTGTATCTAGTCTGTTAGAGTCCACTTCTGAAGGGAAGAAAACAATCCCTTTCCCTCGTGTAAGTAATTGCCATCTTGCACTTCAGATGTGAAACCTCGGGTGGAGTCGAGATGCCACACAAAGTGAATAAACACTTATAAGAGCAGGGTGGCTTGTTGAGAACCATCTTGTCTAAGGGAGGGCTCATTGAAAATTTCCTCTTTCCTCAGTATGGTGCAACTCTGTTGTTAGTATATTTTGGGAAGGGGCGTGAGGGGATTAGATGTTTTGAGTGGTGCAGTTCCACTGCAAAAATGTCTGGGTTGTTCTATTTTAAAGAAGGCACTTTCTAAGGGATATGAAATACATTTTCAGTAGTTTTAGATGGGACTGCAGATTCACTAACTTTGTAATGACCTTATAACAAATAGCTATAAAGTGCCATTTCATGATGTTTAGGCCCAGTTGTTCAATGCACCATACACAGTATCTGTTTCATAATCTCTGTCTTTGTGGAAAGCCCTTGAGAGTGATGTAATTTACCCCTCAGGATTTTGTTGCTTGGTGACACTGCTCTGTTTCATGAGATGAGCCCCCAAGAGTGTGTTGAAATGCTGAAATCTGATACAGATATGTTCACAATTGCAAGAGTTGCAAGCTTTGTATTGTGATCACAGTCTTGAAACATTTGTCATTTTATGTCCCAAAAAGTGCAACATTTTTCTTACTACTTTAGTCAATTTTGATGAAGAGCAGCGACACATTAGATGAAGGTGATTTGGAGACAAACTAAGCGTGATCACAGTAGGATGAAAAATTCTGCAGCTTGCATGATATACATATTTCTGTTTAATGACATGAAAATGAGCAACATTATTAAAATGATGGTGATGGTGGATGCAATTGAACCAAAAAACGAACCAGCACAAAGGGGAAAAATGCTTAAATATTTTTTATTCGTGGCAAAGTCCAATCCATATAATCCATATATTGCAAGCCGGTTTCGGCTATGTTTAGCCTTCCTCAGTGCAAAAAGAAAAAATAGAATGTTAGCAGCACATCCTGGTAATTGCTTATATATCAAGTCATTTAAAGGTGTATATACACTAAAAAAAAACTTTATACACTTGTTGGGAATTCATTAGTTAGACTATAAACTTGTCTAAAAGGAATACAATCAATCTTAACAAATATACAGATGCATGAAATAAGAAGCTGACAAAAACTACTCCATTTAATTTAAGCCAGGTTTGAAAAGAGCCCCTTACCTGATAATCCATGAGGATTCCATATTATTTAATCTGTCATGCCAGCCTGCTTTAAGGTTTCTATGCATATCAATTTTATCAATAATAATAAATTTGAACTGCGCAGTTTGGTGAGTTATGGTATGTTTGTATAAAGCGTTAGAAATTCTGTGATTTCTAATGGCGCTGAGATGTTCACTTATCCTGTGTCTCAGTGGTCTGGATGTTTGGCCCACATAGAAGGAGGAACATGTACAGGTGGCCAGATAAATCACCCAATCCGTGCTGCAGTTACCAAAAATTCTTATCTGGTATACCTTAGAGGTATTACTACTAGAAGATTCTTTGGTCTTAAAAGTATGTCTACAGGCACTACAGTGATTACAAGAAAAACATCCTATCAAAGGGTCACCAAATAGAGTTGTCTGAATTGATGTAGATGGCTTGTATCTTTTGTAGTGTGTATAGTGAGACTGAATCGTTCTGCCCCTGCGGTATGAAAAAGCACATCTGTCAAGTAATATTTCATTCAAATGTTCATGAGCCTTCAAAATATCCCAATGGTTGTTAATAATGTCCCTGAACAAGGGTGTATTGCTACCAAATGTAGTGACAAACCTGACAGGCTGAGATGTAATTGGTTTATCTTCATCTTGTGAGTGTTTATATTGTAGTAATGTAGATCGGGGTACATCTTTAATCTGATTAATAGTTTGAGTAATGCGATATTTCTGATATCCTCTGCTTATAAGCCTGCTAGACCAGTACTGTTCACATTCTGAATGGTATTCTTGGGACGAAGATATACGTTTCATCCGTAAAAATTGGGATTTAGGGATGTTGCTAATGATGTGGCGGGGATGATAGCTAGATGTATGTAAGAGTGTGTTGTATTGTGGAAATTTCCTATGTATCCTGCTGGCCAATGTATGGTGGTCAGCCTGTCAAGAAACTATCGCATCCAAGAATACGATTTATTGGTATTGTATGTTTAAAGTAAACTGAATATCCCATGGATTGTTATTCAAATATTTTACAAAAGCTTGTACTCGTATACTGTCACCCCGCCACACCATCCAACAATCATCCAAGTATCTTCTCTAGATATCTAAATGTTCCATGTAGTGATTATTGTAAGAATCATGTATGAATTGTTGTTCAATGAATCCCATAAATAAGTCTGCATATATGGGAGCAAAGGATGCTCCCATAGCAGTCCCTCTAACCTGCCAATATGCCTGTCCCTCAAAATTGAAAATGTTCTTAGTTAACACATATTCTGTTAGTTTGATGAGAAAATTGTTAAAACCTGTAGTGCACAATTGGGATCTATCTAACCAATATGAAATGGCTGATATGCCTGCATCATGTGGGATGCTGGTATAAAGGGAAGAGACATCCAATGTGCATAGCCACCAATCTGATTCCAGTTGCGTATGGTGGATGCAAACAAGGGTAAACAATATGACAGTGTGATTCAGGCATGTAATTATTTTGTGTGGAGGGATACAGCTGCCGTAGTTGCTGACTGCAGTAAAATCCTGGCGGTATAGGATTGGGACCATAAGTACTCATCACACTAGTCAGTATGTATATGCCAGAGGCTATTGTCACTGGGGTTCCTAACTTCAAAACTTCGATAACGAAAAAAAAAAAATTTTAAAAAATAAAAGAAAAGTACTAAACTCTTGCAAGCAGGGGGGCAAGCTCCCTTGCACCCCCCACTCTTTAAATATACAAACTCCGAGATCGCAATACAGTGCGGAAAGGAAACATTTTCCTTTACCGCACTGTAGTGTGATCTTGGAGTTGGTATATTTAAAGAACGGGGGGGTGCAGCCCCCCACGTGAGGGGTGCAGGGGGGCTTGCCCAGTGCTTACAACAATTACTTTTTTTTTTCATTGTTCAAAATTATAAAACTTCGAACATACAAGTTCAATCTTGTAGTGTTCGAAGTTTTATATTTTTGAAAACGTAATAGGAACCCTTGTCACTGCTGATAGTCCAGAGGTGCTCATTGTCACTCTTGATGCCACGAGCTTGTCCATCCACAACTAGCATATCCTGTCCTACACGATTTAAAAATAGTGGACTGCTTCCATTTGGATAGAGACACCGGGTCATTATGTGTCACCATTATATGCAAGCTTGTGGGATACATGGAGTATCTGTCCTTGTGGTCTCCAAAGTATATGTGGTTTTCAAACTATTAGCTGCAGGTATTTTTCAGAAACTGAGGCAACAGTGTCTGAGCTGTAAGAGGTTTCTTGCTGCCAAGAGTGGTGGTCTGCAGTGCACAGGGTGTTATGCATAATGCATCAGCAGGCCAACCAGGCAGTGCCCATATCTCACATGTGCAATTTAAATAAACATTTTTTTAAGTGATTTTTTCATAAGACCGTCTTACTGACAATGTCAGACATGTCTTGGTACAATAGCTGGAGACAGCAGTTAGAAAAACCCAGAGAATACATGCAATATTGCCACATTATAAACTTAAGTTATTGTTGCATGTCTGTATTTGGGCTGCTAAAGGCCTCTTTCTGCTGTCCAGATGTCTCTGGTGGAGCACTACAGTACAGCCCTTGAACATGCAATAAAATCTTTGCAATGTGTGTACAGTATTACACAACATGTTGACATGCAAATAATTGCAGCAGGCAGAGACATTTGACAGCAGGAAGTCCCAGAGTCAGCAGTGGAGGAGGTGCCTGATGAGGAGGCTTTGTAGGAGCAGGCTGCAGGGAATGACTTTACGAGACAGAGGTGAGTGAAATATGCTGTGGCATTGGCTAAGAGGTAGCCTGTGGTTGATAACTGCTGATAATAATAAGCATAATATTTAAAAGTAAAAATGATGCATGGAATAATAACACCCATGCATAATATGGCTTGAATGTGCATCAGATACAGGCTACCTAGGTAACAGAGTACTGAGGTCAGAGCACAGTGGTCATCATATGCACATGTGAGGTGGGGCACAGTTAAAAGTGTTAGCCACATGTAGTGTGTTTGTGGGGGATGAGAGTTAATGCTGTATGTGTATGAGATATGGGTGAGTAAGTGAGGGGAGCCAATTTGACCTGGGAGGGGGCGGTGTCTTCATTGTTTGTTCATGAGCTGTGGCAGGTGGTGTAGTCATGTGTGTGCTTGACACAGCTGAAGACATTGATGTAGTACTGTGCTGTGGTCTGGTGGACAGGTCTATATCACACTCGGGAGCTGTATGGTTTGACCATGTATGTCCACGTTCATGGGAAAACCTCTCCTGGGAAGGATGCAGGCATGTGCCACAGCACCCTTGGACAGAATGCTCTGTGAGCTCCAGCTTGGGGTCTTGTTTTGGCTGGTCTCTGCAAAACATCTCCTCTGGGTGTATGCACATTGGGAGTATCTTCAACACTGGATAGTGGTGGTGCTATGAGTCTGAGACCAGGCCCCTAGTGATGGACTTTCCCACTGGAAGCAAAGGTGGATTAGCCATGTGAAGAGCGGTGGTCGTGATGGGCATCTGCACAGAGATAACTTCAGTGTATAAGCTCCCTATACTGCCTGTCCACAGTGATGCACATCTAGCTCAAGTTCTCTCAGATGTCTTCCCACAGACCATGTATTATCCTCAACCAGTTATAGCTGCATTGGTCTCTGCCTGTTCATGTATTATGGTCCTATACAACCACTGATTAGTGGCCTTGGAGACATTCAGCTTGTGGGGGGGGGCAGGAACCCAGTTCCTTCTGTTGTTCAGTGAATCTGGCAGCAACAGAGTGTCACTCTGGTGGCATAGAGGGATAAAGCCCTGACTATGTCCCAGCCAACCTGGGTTCACTTAGCAGTTCAGGTGACTGATGGAGCAGCAGGGAAAGATGGGCATGCCTGTCCAGTTGAGGAGGGTGCACATTGATGTGCTTCCTAAGAGGAGGTGTAGTCCAGAGGGAGGAGTTGCCCTTAGATGCAATCAATGAGCATGGGGATTGGGAAAAGGGAATTAGGTAGAGCAACAAACCCCCCTTGCAGAGATGAGTTGAGCCCCCAGAACTTCTTTAGGATCCACAACCAATCCCAGCAGTACCGATGTAAGTTGGGGGGGGGGGTAGGAGGGTGGGCTGTTAGATGTGACATGGATGGGGGCACTGGGGACCAGGCAGGTGCAAAGGAGGTCCAAGGGGACCACAAATTTTTTTATTTTAAATGGAGCTGGTGGCAACCAAGACTAATTTTGCTTCTATAGATGAGAACACTCCCTTGTCTGATGTGCTGGCCTGTTTCTGTCCTTGGTTGGCATCACAGGTCATTGAGGTTGGCACAGGAGCTGTGTCTGTTGAAGGGGTTGGGAATGTAACTATCCCATTACCTGAGTTTATCACTTGCACTGTGACCTCCAACAGTGCTGGGATGGGGCTGCCTTCATCATCAGATCCAGACAATTCCTATATGTCTAGCAGGTTTGGAAGAATTGTAGTTAACATACCTTGAGCATGCATTGTTTGCAACTGTAATCCTGATGTTCCTGTAAACACGCAGAGTCCATGCTTGTTTGTCCTATGATCCTGAATTGGACAAGTACTGTGAATAGTGCCATGTGTTCAGACATATGTACTTGAGGCTTCACCAGTGAATGTTCAGGGTACCACTTGTAATTCAGTACCAGCATCACCCACTCCACCATGAATTTATGAATAGTCTACAACTCCCCCACAGATGCCAAGAACTCCTTCATGTCTGTTAATGGTGACTATTGGTGGACCCCAGACTGTGACTCTCCACTCGTGTGCCTGTGCAGTCATGTCTTTGACCTTCTGCAAACCTATTTATAGTTTGATTTTTGGGCTCCAACACTGTTGATGTCCTCTATAAGAGTCTGCCAAACATGCATACAGAAAGTTGTTAGATCTCTTGTTCCAGAACATCTGGTGACTATGCTGATAGTGGGCCTGCAAAATATATAATTCTCTGCCTGGGTGAATCTATTTTTCCAGTGACAATTAGTTGTGGCCATGACAATAAGGAATTGCAAAGAATATACATGTAATGTGTTGGTTGGTTATAAACAACATACCTCATATCCAGCAGCAGCACACAAAACTGCTCAGTATTGGAAAGACCCCCTGTTGCATTGCAAGAATAGTGGGGGCTACTATCATGTTTGGTTGCTGTCCACGTGGTGGCTGTATGTATAGTGTATTTCTGGGTGTTGTATTGACACAGGAGAAAGGGGTTGCATTGCCCTGAACATGAAACCTTGGGCACATGTGTCTGTATCCGAAACAGCTGATGTCTTCAGTATGTCTGTGGGCCACAGGGGTAAACATACTGCTTCCATGTACAGTTTGGAGAGTTACTTCCCAAGATTGTGGAAGTGGTACACACCCAGCAAAACATTTGACTGCCACTGTTTGACAGTCTTCCTGTTGGTGACATATACCTTTCCTCTGAAATATAGTGTATACAGGCCATCCTATACTCAATTGGTGTAAAACTTCAGAGAGTATATGTGTACACAGGTAGGTACATCCTGGAACAGGTGCATGCAGTCACCTACTACTATCCACAGACATCCTACTACATGACTTTGGTGGCCAACGTGCAACACCACAGTGGAAGAACTAGCATAGGCCAGATATGAAATTCCCTTGTACAGATATTGGAAGGGTGTGGCTAAAAGTGCTACAAAGGTCATATAATAAACTTCTAGTACAGTGATCACTTAACTAGACAACACAGGCATGCAAACCCAAGTTTTTCCATAGCCTACAAGCCAAAGTACTCAGTTACTGTAGGATCCCTGCCCCCATCTTCCAAATAAATACTGCATGCACACTTCCCTACATATGTAGTCCATAGGGAAGGATGATGGTAAATGGTATATAGGCACACCACTCAGGCAATAACTCCACTCCATCCCTGCCTCTGCACTGCTTAGGTTGCCTTTCTCAGACTCACCTCACAGTACCATACTCGCAGCTCTGCATCAGTAACCTCGGCAGACAAGCATGTACAACTTACAGGACTCACACAGTAATCTACACATATGACAAATGTAACCCTCTCATACAGGACATCACAGTATATATTACAACGGGTATGAGGTAATTATCAGCGAATATAATACCTCACAAGACTTGTATATTAGCTTCAAGTGGTACGTACGCAGTCCTCATCCTACACCTGGGCCTGTGTTTCTTTCATAGTATACAAAGAAACAAAGCTCAGTGTTGTTTATAGTGAACTTGTGATATTACAACACCTCCACTTTTCCTTCCATAAGTGTAGATCCTAACCTTGTTTACAGTCCTTCACACAGTATGCAGCATTGGTGTCATTTACAACTGTTAGCTACCCCCCCCCCCCGTATTAAACTTGCATGTAGTTCCAAATCATTAGTAACCTTGAAAAAGTGAAATTAGTATCAGTTCCCATTCATTTACCCCTCTTTAAGCTTGTATTGCTCATAATAATTCAACTTTGCTTCATCAAAAGCAGTCATGGAGTTTGTTATAATGCAGTTTTCTGCAGTGAACCCAGAAATACCTGCAGCTGCTTTTTTCATGTAATTTCGAGGCTCTTAGAAGGTTCATCATGCCAACAGGTCTGTTTTGGCTGAATGTTAGTGTGTCTCATTTTTATCTCCTCATACATTTCTTCTGTGCCACTCTGAGGCAAGATCGTCTTTGTGCATGAAGACCTGCTAAGTGCAGTGAGCATGTGTTGAGTAGGTCAGTGACCCAGTGGGAATATAAGCAAAACTTTGGTAATATCATGGCCTGTTGTCACTAAAGAGCAAACCTAGTGACATATGTAGGTACTGTGATGATTGAATAGTCTTTTCATGCCATGGTTCACACCCTAAAGCCATCATGCCACATGCCATGGTTCACACCCTAAAGCCATCATGCCACATGCCATGGTTCACACCCTAAAGCCATCATGCCACATCATGTGTTTTCTCACTGTGCAGTGGTGGCACCATGACTGTTTACACTAATAATTCCCTGAGGGCTACCATATTTCTCTGGATAGTGACTTAGTGAATGGCCATGGATTCCAAGGGTGGCAGGGACTCAGGTGGTGCAGCAGAAGTAAGATCTTTACTTACAGGGACACCCAGGAGCCACTGATTTTGAGAGTCTTATGAGGGTCTCCAGTTTTAAGTGAATGTCTAATGCATTCCCTTGCAAGACTGCTACTGGCATAAAACACTCTGGTAGGCAGTACTGGCACCTCTACAGTGACCTGAAGAAATACTCTCCTGACCTTTTGAGCCATTTGGGAGAAGAGGTTAGAAAGAGAGTTCTTGAGATATACAGTAAGTATACAGGGTTCATCATTGCCCTGTTATGTCCCTTATAGTTAAATGGGTCCTTCAGAACATTTAATTGATGTGCATTGTATTTGTTGTTTTTCCACTCAGGAGCAAAGAATACACTTCTGTACCATAAGAGAATAGACAGTCTTGCAATGCACAGGGGTGAGTAAGATTGCTGTCATGTTATTGGTTAGTTAGCTGTATGAGAGCAGCATAGAAGTATATGCTGCTATAACATGTATAATTACTTGTTTCACACTTGTGTGACAGTTTTATATACAGTCTGACAAAGCCTTTAGACATTATGGTGCTTTGCACACCCTCTTGAATACTCTGCACGTTCAGGTGATACTTGTATTCTTATTTTGCAGAAAGGTGCTGACCTCTGTCTGCCAGAACAGTGTATCCACTGCCTCTTAGTGCTTGACATGTAGGGATGTTGCCACATTTTTGCACTGTGTACACTATCACAAGATAGGTGGACATGATGTGGGAGGCAAATGTTATCATATGGACTGTGCAGTATCCCGTCATACACCCATGCCATTGCCACTTCCACCTTGCATACTCCTAGCTGTTGCACCCCCCCCCCCCCGGTTTATCCCCTGGTGCATGGCAAATTATGGTGTACTGGTTTCCAATCACCTGCTGATAGCTGCCTTTCATGGAAACAATTGCTTATTTGCCTTTGTTTCACCACAGTGGCATCATAGGCATGTTGGGTTGCATAAACAGTAACACAGCCCAGGTCCATATGGCAGTCATTGACCTTATCCCATAGAACATGGCCACTTACCTTTCGTCACTTAGTATAGCAACACCATCACTTTTCCAGTGTAGCCTTAAACCCCTCCATTCCCACAATGCTTTGCCTTAGCTACACTGCCCATGCACAGCTGTGTGCACATCACCCATTAAGGACATTTCAGTGCATGTACAAGGTCAATAGTATTGTGTCTGACATAGCATAACTAGCACCAGGCAAACTTAGAGTAGTAATGTCCTTTCCTTCTCTCTTTGTTGCAGTCCCTTTTTTAAATATTTTTTTATGTTTTCTGTTTGTTCTATCCATTTATTTATTTATTTACCACCCGCTTACAGCATGCCTCTCCACTGGATGGGAGGGCGATCCAGAAGCATCCCTTGATGGTTGCTGACTGGAGAGGAGTGCTTCTGTTCTCTCTTGCAACATGTGGAACATGTGATGGGGGGGGGGGTTGTGGGCCAATGGCTTGAAGTCCACATTGTCCACCTCATAAGTGTCCCTGTATGGCTTACAAAGTTACAGCATTGTCTGGCTCTGCTGTCTTCGCAATCTAAGACAGAGCCCTGTGAGGAGGGCAGTTTCTGTTTAGCATTTGATACAGTAGCCCAATAGGGCTGTAGGTAATCTTCTGGACTGGTTTGCCTATTTTCTTCCTGGATAAACCTAGCAAACAGCATCAAGTGTCATGTCTTCACCCTTCTGCAGGATTCATTATGTGCCATTTATATGCTTCTGGCAAGAGAACTCAATAGGGAGACTGATCTTCAGTATTATTACTATGCAGGTAATATGCAAATTATCTCTTCTTCATTCAAGAGAAAATATATGCTGCCATCTTTCTTGTTGATGACTTGGACTCAGTCTATAACTAGATAATTAATAATCAGCAGAGACTCAGCACCTCCATGGCTACTCACCCTACTTTAAGGAAGTCCAGCTGCCCAGCTGTAAAACCAGTTTCATTTATAGTACTTTAAGCTGAAGTTTGTGAATAAGGTGAAAAATGTTGTGATTTATTTTTTTGATATATTGACCCTCAGGAACCATATGCCATGTGTTATCAAGTCATTTTCTTCCAGCTAATGAATATCGCCCACATCAAACATCTTCTCCCGCTCAGGAAACTTTTTGTGGTTGTCCATGTCCAGAATTCCTAACATTGAACTGAACTGATTACAACTGATGTAGAACACCACAGCTTGGATACTTACAGGCACTCCTATTTCCATTGCACCACTCCGTTTCTGCAGAATCTGCAGTGGCTGGCAGTTTGGACCTGCATAACCCTCAAAGCTGGATTTTTTGACTTCCATTTATACATGATGACCTTTTTGGCCATCAACATGGTCATTGCTAAGAAAGACTCATACTTAGTCCATTGACCCTCTTCTGCTGTGACAAGTACTATAGGTGTCAAATAAGGGTCTATGTTAAATCAAAGAACACTTAAAAAAACAAACGATGATTTATCGAACCTATGTAAGTGAAAGCTTACAATCTCAAATACATAGAACAGCAATTTTTTCCAAGGGAAAAAAATTGCTGTTCCACAAAAAAAAAAAAAATTCTAAAACATTTCATAAAGTAAGGGGCTTCGCCCCCCACACCCCCCTGCTTAAATATACCAACTCTGAGATCACACTACAGTCACGAAAACGGCAAAGTAACAGAAGCGGCCAAGTGATTTCTTTCCCAGTGAAAGAATTTGCTTATATGCCATTTTGCTATTTTGCCTTTTCATGCTTTCAAGTTCGATCAAGACGCATTCGAAAAAACGTGTCTTCGATCATTTAATAGGAACCCTCAAATAAACCTTTTCTGCTCAGACGTCTGTTACCATCTCTTTACAGTCCCATAAGATATTCATCTGTTGTCCTCCTAACCTATCAAGGCACCACTAACAACAATTTGATACTTCTGGAAACATATTACAAATGTCTGGGTATTTAAGTGCTTATTCTGATGTTTCTGCCCAGATAGAAATATGATTTCCCTATTGAAAAAAAGGTAATATAAATATGATTTCCCTATTGAAAACAGGGTAAACCAGTTGCTGAGATTCAAGGCTGGGAGAGGGGCAACTTACTGACAATGTCCTCTGCAGAAGTGAGGGATGACCAGTGCAGTCAGTCTATTACACTGCCTTCTTTTTTGTTGCTGGGTGTGCTGGGAAGTAGAGACATGAAGGTAAAAAAAAAACATGAGACGCTATCAAAGCCATGCTCATCCACAGTGTAGGCAGATGTCTTCCCTTGTAACAGCTGGTGTTTTGAGAATAAGTGATGTTAGTAAATGTATAAAATTGTCTTACATGTTCTGCATTTTGAAGGATTAAATGGCGTGTGACTTTCTAGACTGTTCACGTTTTACTTATTAAGCTGCTTGTAATGGATTCATAGCACTTAATGGAATCTATGAATACTGAAGCCACTAATATCAAATCAGCAAAGTTAATACAAGGTTTAAAAAGCTTTTTCATCCTCTCTGCATTCCGCTCACCCCATTACTTAACTATCATATAGATATCTTGAAATAGCAACCACTCTAGCAAAGGAACACCTGTCCTCATACCACATATACAGCACTCTGTAATAGAAACAAAGTACAATAACAAGTGAAACTAACTTCTGTAAGAAAAATTATCAAAAATGGACTTCCACAGCTTTAGGTGCAATTAGCCATAGGCAAAACTGCTCTACAATTTGTAGCATGCTACAGGCCATCCTCTCAAACTCAGGAACCCCACACAGCCTTCCTGAAGACACTGGAGGGTATAAATGTATCTCCAAACACCATTATATTGGGTGACTTCAACTACCCGAATATAGACTGGGAACATTACTCAAGCCCCAACTTTCTAGCCCAAAGGTTCCTGGAGTTCATAAATTCAAATGCCATGGAACAACTAGTCACCGTTCCCACAAGAGGAGAAAATATACTAGATCTCATCATCACAAACATGGGGACAAAATGCTCCACACCGGAAGTATATCCCTCATTGGTGAGATGAGATCACAAATTTATCTCACTGGAAATCCACATCCCCCCCACCCCAAACAAAAAAGACCACAGTGAAGAACTTCTCTAAAGTAAACTTCACACTACTCAAGACTGGTGTGGTATCCTTCAAGGCCCCCGAGCCAGTGGAAACCACAACCCAAGCTGCGGAAGCCCTTACAAATGCCTTCTACGAACACCTCCAGGACTGCATGGATCAGGCAATCCCTAATAAAACCAAGACTCTTTCCACCAAGGGCAAACGTCCAGTCTGGTGGACCCCAGCCATAAACAAACTTTACAATAAGAGGAGAAAGCTGTTACATGATAGAGCAAAATCCATAAAAGAGAAGACACCCTTGATCATTATTAGTAAAAAAAATACGAGCACTCATGAAATCATCCAAGGCCAACTTTGAGAGAAAAATTGCAATAGATTCTAAAGACAATCATAAGGCCTTCTTCAGCTATGTTAGAAACCTGGGTGGAAACTCCCAGATATGCGCAGAATTAGTCCAAAATGATACAAAAATCACTGAACCCACAGACATTGCCAACATACTGGCAGACAGGTTCAGTGCAAACTTCACCCCCCTCTCCCCCCCAAAAGGAGAGATAACTATCCCAACGGAGTGTAGCCTCCCAGACATCTCAAATGCGCAGGTGAAAGCTGCTCTCTCTAAAGCTAAAAACACAGCATCAATGGGACCGGATGGTGTCCCCGGCTGTGTGCTACACGAACTCAACGAGGAACTAAACCCGCATATAAGGCAGCTGTTTAATCTTAGCCTTACCACAGGATACGTGCCCAAGGAGTGGCGTATGGCAACTGTGGTCCCACTACACAAAGGCGGTACCTCTACGGACCCTGGTAATTACCGCCCCATAAGCTTAACAAGCCTGGTCTGCAAAGCTATGGAGAGGATCATAATGGAACTCATAAACAAAGACATAGGGGACTTGCAGACATTGGACCCGACCCAGTTTGGCTTTGTCAAGGGCAGATCATGCCTTTTGAACTTGGTCGACTTCTTTGAAACAGTCACCAAGGCCATTGATGAGGGAAAGGCAGTCCATACAGCCTACCTTGACCTTGCAAAAGCTTTCGACACAATACCCCACTCGGGTATTATAGAGAAACTTACCAGCTTAAATGTAAACCCATATGTCACAAGATGGGTTGCAAACTGGCTAAAGGACAGAACCCACAGGGTTAGAGTTGCTGGCGCCATGTCAGACTCCAAGCCGGTCACAAATGGTGTCCCACAGGGCTCAGTCCTTGGCCCCCTGTTGTTCGGCATCTACTTCTCAGAAGTACAGGCAAACATAGGAGGACTATGGCTGACAAAGTTTGCAGATGACTGCAAACTGGGCCATAGTGGAAAGTACATTGGACACAGATATCCTTCAGAGGGTCTCACGGAAACTGATAACTGGTGCCAGAGCCATGGCCTGAAGTTAAATGCCAAAAAATGTATAGTCATACCCTTCGGGAAAAACAAGGTAACCCCAAGTTACCATATAGGTGGCAATCCATTAAGCACAGAAGAGGTTATCAGGGACCTGGGGACCCAGGTTGACAGTGGTCTTTCTTTTGACACTCACATTGCTAAAGTGGTTAGAAAGACCTTCTACATTGCCCACCTGATCATGAAGGGATTCACATCCAGATCAAGTGAGGTCATTGTTCCCCTGTACTCTTCACTTATCAGACCAATGATCAAGTACAATGCCCCATTCGGGATGTATCTCACCCGATACCTGCAGCAATTGGAGAGACCCCAAAAGTTCCTCACCAAAAGGATAAAGGGACTCCAAAATCTGTCATATGCTGCCAGACTGAAGAAACTCCAGCTCTATTCACTCGCATACCACCTGCTCAGAGGTGACCTGTGCCTGACATACAAGGCCATGTCCAACCCGGAATTAATGGACATGCTCCACCTCAAAAAATCCAAATCTACCAGATCCACTAGAGCAAGCGACTTAAGCCTTAGCACGGATATAAATAGGACATGCTGGAGGGATAGATTTGTCACCCAGAGACTCCCTATGCTGTGGAATAAAATCCCGGTCCATGTGAGGCAGAGCACCTCGCTGGCTCTGTTCAAGAGAAATCTTGACCGGTGGATGGGAGATCGTAGGTTTACCCCGGGAATCATCTCTGTGTCACTGCTGGACAGAGGCACAACAAACTAATGGGCACAGTATTTTTTAACATAAGGGGTGGCGTAAGCCACAAAACTTTGGGCTAGGCTTATAAATGCCTTTGGGCAGATAGCCTAGTATAAACCTATAAACCTATGAACCTATTTAGTACATTTTAGTTACTGGCTAATAATAACACTGCCTGGATGCCAGCAGAGAAAAAGAAACCTCCTTGACTAGTTTAGACCAGTTTACAGGCATTGCTGTATTCTGGGCTGTGGTGTAGTTCCTGTGTTGTCCATTACCTTACTTGGATAGAAGGAAGTTTCTTTGCTCACCGGTGGGAGTGGGGAGCCTTGAGCAGCCTACCTGTCCCTGAAGGAAGTGACCTCAGCACAAGAGCTGTAGTAATTGGTTGTTTTGGACCATTTCTAGCTCTTTTGTAGTTCCCTGTTTAAAATCCGCGTTTGCACGACTTTGCGCGGTTGTGCGCATTGCCCAGCGCCGGTTAAACTTCTTCTGGCTCCGCCAAGTCTGCTCTTCAAATTTTCCCTTAAGGAAGCTCTACTCTTAGTATAATCCGACTACTCACTATATTATAAGCCTAGCACTTGTTCTCAATACTTCTCTACTAAGTAAGCACTGTCGTACTAAGTAAAGCACTACATCTACCTACCACCCCTGTGAATATCCACTTCCCTTAAAGGTACAGCACTCCCTTATACTGTTCTAGCATGTCGAGTGGTAGATTACTGGCGTCCTCTCCAGTTCATCTGGTCAATCTGGGTATCTTGAGACAATGCTACAATTGTCTCATGTACACAGACAACCCTCTCCTCCTCCCAGCAAACACAAATACATGTGAGAGATGCAACTATATAGCCAAACTGGAGACTGAACTCTCTCAACTCAGGGCTGGCATGACCAAACAGGAGGAGATGGTAACCACACACACAACAATCCCAGTCCCACATAGACCTACCACAACTGCAAACCAAACACATAAAAACACAAAGACATACTCGGAGACTCTAATAAAAAACTTACCAAAACAACAGAGGCTCCCAAAGCAGACATCCAAAAATCCACCACCTCAAAACAAAACACATGCAACACATACTTCAGTAAACCAGTGTGTCGACCAATCACAGCCCTTAAGGCCAAAGACCATGCCTGATATACTAGTAATAGGTGACTCTATAGTCAGACACACTGATGTCCCGCTGACCAGGCTGAACAAGGAGAGGGTGACTGTGAGCTGCCTATCGGGAGCTAGGATCCGCCACATAACACACGCACTCAAGTCACTCCAAAGCAAGTACAAATATGACTCCGTCATTGTCCATGCTGGCGTGAATGACCTGAGACGTACCTCCCTGGACTACATGAAAAGAGACATAGAGGAGCTCTCCAATTATGTAGCCCAGGCTGTTATGACCCTGACCCTGAGCAGCATCTTGCCCTCACCAAGAATGATGCCACAATACAAAGACAAGATGATCAGCTTTAATAATTGGCTCAAGTACTGGTGTCATTCTAAGGGGATCCAATGTCTGTCTGCCTGGGATGACATGTTGGACAAGCCACGCTGCTTTGCAAGGGATGGCTTACACCTGTCACCACTGGGCTTCTGGATATTGGCTAAGGCTCTTGCCACCCCCATAGTGCCTTTTTTAGGCAAGGCTCAAAAGACAAACCCACCTCCGTAGAAAACAAAAATGGAAAAAAACTAAGGGTAATGCTGCTCAACGCCAGAAGTCTAAATCTCAAGATGCAGGCACTTGATGCACTCCTCAGCATGGAGAACATCGACATCTGTGCAGTAACTGAAACCTGGTTCAAGGCTCCTGAGAGCACCCCAGCGCTACCAGGCTATAACTCATATCATGCTTTTCGGCCCCAAAACCCGGGCCGAACCACAAAGGGAGGGGGAGTGTCCATATTCATCAAGGACACCCACACCTCCAGGCTAGTAGCAACACATGAAGCATCAGAGACCATACAGGTGCAACTAGCCATAGGCAAAACTGCTATACAACTGGTAGCATGTTACAGACCACCCTCCCAATCTCAGGAACCCCACTCAGCCTTCCTGAAGACATTGGAGGATATGACTGTATCACAAAATACCATCATACTGGGAGACCTCAACTACCCAAACATAGATTGGGTACATTATTCTAGCCCTAATACCCTAGCCCAAAGGTTCCTAGAATTCATAAATTCAAATGCACTGGAACAACTAGTCACCTCTCCCACTAGGGGAGATAATATACTAGACCTGATCATCACAAACTTGGGGACAAAATGCTCCACACTGGAAGTATACCCCTCACTAGTGAGATCTGACCACAAGCTAATCACCCTGGATATACATATCCCACCTCCACCCCCAGCACAAAAGACCACAGTAAAAAACTTCTCAAAAGCAGACTTCACTCTTCTTAAGACTGAGATGGTATCCTTTAAGCCCACTGTGCCAGTGGATACCACATCACACAATGCCGAATCCTTCACAAATGCTTTCTATGGACATCTCCAAGAATGCATGGATCATGCAATCCCAGATAAATCCAAGTCCCTCTCCACCAAAGGCAAGCTTCCTGTCTGGTGGACCTCAGCCATTAACAAATTGTATAACAAAAGAAGGAAGCTACTGCACGTCAGAGCAAAATCCCATAAAGGGAAGACATCTCTGATCAACATTAGCAGAAAACTACGTTCTCTCATAAAAACATCCAAGGCCAACTTTGAGAGAAAAATCGCTAAGGACACTAAAGATAACCACAAAGCCTTCTTCAGCTATGTTAGAAACCTGGGTGGAAACCCTCAGATATGCTCAGAGTTAGTTCACAACAACAAAAAATACACTGAACCCACAGATATTGCCAACATTCTGGCTGACAGGTTCAGTGCAAATTTCTCCCCTCCCTCACCCCCAAAAGAAGAAATACTTATCCCAGCTGAATGTAATCTCCCTGTCATCTCAGATGTCCAAGTGAGAACCGCCCTAAACAAAGCTAAAAACTCAGCATCAATGGGACCTGACGGCATCCCGGGTTGCGTGCTACATGAACTCCAAGAGGAGCTAAACCCGCACATAAAAATGCTATTTAACCTTAGCCTTACTTCAGGATATGTACCTGAACACTGGCGTACAGCAACAGTGGTCCCACTCCACAAAGGTGGTACCTCTACAGACCCTGGGAACTACCGTCCCATAAGCTTAACCAGCCTGGTCTGCAAAGCTATGGAAAGAATCATTATGGAACTCATAAACAGAGACATAGGGGACCTACAGACACTTGACCCCACCCAGTTCAGCTTTGTAAAGGGCAGATCCTGCCTTTTGAACCTGGTTGACTTTTTCAAAACAGTCACTAGAGCCATTGATGAGGGCAAAGCAGTCCATACAGCCTACCTGGACTTGGCTAAGGCCTTCGACACAATACCCCACTCAGGCATCATAGATAAGCTCAACAGCTTAAACGTAAACCCTTATGTCACTAGATGGGTTGCAAACTGGCTAAAGGACAGAACCCATAAAATTAAAATCGCTGGAGCAATGTCAGACTCAAAGCCAGTCACAAGTGGTGTCCCACAGGGATCTGTCCTGGGACCCCTCTTGTTCGGCATTTATTTCTCAGATGTTAAAGCAAACATGGGAGAGTTGTGGCTGACAAAGTTTGCAGATGACTGCAAACTAGGTGCCATAGTCGATACACCAGTGGACACATACATCCTACAAAAAGGCCTCACAGAAACGGACAACTGGTGCCGGAGTCACGGCCTTAAACTAAATGCCACAAAATGTATAGTCATCCCCTGTGGGAAAAACAAAGTACCCACAAATTATCACATAGACAGCAACCCACTGAGTACGGAAAAAGTAATCAGAGACCTAGGGACCCAAGTCGACAGCGACCTCTCATTTGACACCCACGTTGCCAAAGTGGTTAGAAAAACATTCTACCTTGCACACCTCATCATGAAGGGATTCACATCCAGATCCAAGGATGTCATTGTACCCCTATACTCCTCCCTCATCAGACCCATGATTGAGTACAATGCCCCATTTGGTATGTACCTCACCCGGCATTTGCAACAGCTGGAGAGACCACAAAAGTACCTCACCAAGAGGATCAAGGGTCTCCAACATATGTCTTATTCTGCCAGACTAAAGAAACTTCAGCTCTATTCAGTAGCATACCGCCTGCTCAGAGGTGATCTCTGCCTGACATACAAGGCCATGTCAAATCAGGATCTGATGGACATGCTCCACCTCAAAAAATCCAAATCCATCAGGACCACGAGAGCTAAAGACTTAAACCTCGGCACAAGTATGAATAGGACATGCTGGAGGGATAGATTCATAACCCAGAGGCTTCCCATGCTTTGGAACAAGATCCCAGTTCGTATTAGGCAGAGCCCCTCACTGACTCTCTTCAAGAGAAATCTTGATGAGTGGATGGGAGATCGTAAGTTTACCCCAGGGGTCACATTGGTGTCACTGCTAGACAGGGGCACAGTAAACTAATTCTATTATATAAGGGGACCTTCATTGTGTCACTACTAGACAGAGGCACAGTATTCTAAATTTATTCTGTACATTTTTGTACCATTTCATGGGGTGGCAAAAGCCACATCACTATGGCTAGGCTTACAAATGCCCCAGGGCATATAGCCTAGTACTAAACTATAGTCTGAAAGTATATCAACTAGAAGAGGTAAAGCAAAAATACTGACTGAGAATAATCTTACAGCTGTTCAGCAAAAGTAGTTCAAGCTATAGCTTTGATGCAAGAGATGTCTTCCAGTAATTTAGAGAAAAATTAATTCAGATGTACACAGCTGATTAAAAGAAGTGCAACACTAGAGTAGTATATCAATTCCAATAACAAAAGGCTGGAACAAACTGAAGAAACTTTAAGCAGGTATTCAGATGAACTGATAAAAACTGCAAAAATCAGAGGTCAAACTGGAGAAAAACCTGACTGAGTATGACACTTTCCGAATAAAGCTGTTTCCGAAAATGGTTGAGTATATATATGGTTGAGGATAGAGCATGCAGAGAAAACCTGAGATTTTCTGCTGTACCAGAGAAACTGGAAGGAATGGACTGCATTAACTTTATGAAATTACAAATAAGCAACTGGACTAGTATTCCACAGCAGGATTTGTTAATTGAAAGGGCGCATTGAGTGCATGTTCCAAACCCAGCCATGAGAAAGCAGCCAAGGCCTGGTTAGTAAATATGCAATTATACCAGCAGAGGAAATTGATCTTGACAAAATTGTGGCAGAAGGGCAAAGTATAAAAAACTGGAGACAGTAGGGTGTTAGTGGAAAATGATTGCTCACTGTACACCAGCTAGAAGAGACACAAATTTATCCCAGCAGTTAGGCAATGTCAAGATACAGGTGTGAGATTCAGTGTGCTGTATCCAGCTGTCTTCATAATATTTTTTTCGTGGAGGATCAAGGACATTTTTGATGCAGAGCAGGCTAAGGAGAAAATGTAATAGTTTGTCCAACAAAAAGAGATCCATTAAACAGGGGGGAACTCTCCTTCTCATTCTTATGACAATAAAGTGTATAGAACTACTTTTCCAGGGAAACCTTTTACGCTCTTCCAGAGGAAAATGCTTGAGAGACAGAAGCACAGGAGCTGACAAAAAGAATCAGGAGTACCTTGGACGTGAACCAAAGTTTGGTGTTAGGAGATGGGGATGAACAGGAAGAAGACCAACAAAAATTAGTGAATGAATGTGAGACCATAAAGCATAAATCAAATTTGTAAAAATATGGCTTTAAAAGAAAATGTTGCAGAGAAAGATTTAACTTTTGTTGACTTTGTTTGCCATCTTCATGTCATTATTGTTTAGAAGGACACTAAAAGATAACAAGTAACAGTAAGTTAAACAATGTAAGTTAAACAGTGTTTGTTCTTGACAGCATTTGTATATAGCATTGTAAACTGCATGTTGTATAGTAAAGCAGAGTTGTGTTGTATGTAGTCAGGGGTATCTTAAATGAGGGGGCGAGGGTGAGTCTTTTCAATTATTGTTTTATGTGATAAAGATATTAAAATAAGCAAATAATTTTCTAGCTTTATGAAATGTTGGCATTACAATGTAAAAATAGAAAAAAGGGCAGACTAAAGCATGTTTAAGTTAATATGTAATATTTGGCTGTTGGGATAGGGGATGGGGTGTAAAAGTGCACTGATTACAATATATGTAGAGATGAGATGTCTTCTCTTCTTTTTGCATAGGTGAATGCCTGGATTAATGTTCTTGGCTTAATCTAAAAACATGGTGAATGTAATGAGAAAGGCTGAGTCTCAAGCATATGTAATGACATTAGTTTGTTTTTCATCTTTTAGCAGATAAAAGTTGAGTGTGAGTTGCGAAATCTGCAACCAAGGACAATTGTACATTCTGTTCTTAAGTTTCCATGGAGACACGCTGACTACAGGTGCAGGCAATTAATCTTGAGAGTTCTGAGAATTGTCTGCTAAAGGGAAATGTAAAATCAAAATGTACAAGGGAAAGCAGTTCAGTAAAGAATAAAGTTTGAAATTATTTAAGTTAATAAGAGAGGATTTTCCTAGCAGCCTAAATTCTTCAGTGCATTTACTAGAACAATGTATAATTTAGTTTTATTTAAAGATAGCCAGTGTCGTCTTGAGATTAAACGTGCATTTTTTTTCTGAAAGTATACAAGCTGTTTTTTCACATCTGAAAGGGGAGAAGAGGTAAGAAAAGAGCAGACAGCAATCAGTGTGAGAGCACAGGCTGTAACACGTGCTATAGCATGGATAAACTTAATTTTAGGTTATGTAATGCTTGAGGGTGCAGTTGTCAATTTGGGGTAATTGTTCCTGTCAGAATCTCTGACATGAATAGATTGTGCTGGAGAGAGAGACGTGTCCCAGAAAATGCTCCTCCCGTGGAATAGACTCCCCAGTCATGTGAACCAGAGCCCTTCCCTGACCATCTTCAAATACAATCTGGACTGATGGATAGGAAATTTTTAATTCACTCCTGTCGTGGTGCCCATGTCCCTTATGAACAAAGGCAGTCTGTAAAAATAGTCAAAATCCTGCTTGCTGACCCTTGTTATATTTTCCCTAGGGAGAGAAAATTGGGTAAAATCTGGGTAAAACTGGCAAGGCTTGCAAGGGATCATGAGCTGTTAGTTTAGTAATCTCCTGTGTATCTATGACCCTATAAGGATGATTAAACTTAATTATTTGAAGATATACAAGTTTTGTGTGTGCATTTTGTCTTAAGAGGTTATGAGGATGTTCTGGAGTGTGTTTTTTTCTTTGTTTCTTAGAGAGTGTTCATTAAAACAAAAAGTGTTGAAAATGTGACATAGTTTCAAATGGAGATGGCAAGAAATAACTGTATAAAAGCTTGTTTTGCCAAACCTTAGTGTGTACATGGAACACAGAAGTGGAAATAGACATTTTAAAAAGCTGTCATGTGTAATAGGTTGGAATAATAACTTCTTATCATAATGGCTATGCTAGTCATATTTTTGGAATGTAATTGACCTCGCATGTATAGACAGAAAGATGAGTATAAATTGTATTATGAAACACATGGTACAAATAGCAATGCTGCAGGAGACAGATTTGGAATGAAATGAGTATGTAAATTTGATAATGAAAGGATTTCAGGATAGATATTTAGCAGAATAGCAGGGACTTATGGAAAGGGGGTAATTATACTAATTGCTAGAGGAGCTTCAATAGTGATAGAAGAAGAAAAAAAAAGATACTCACAGATTTGTGGCTGTAAGAGGCTACTGGCAAGGGAGGATGATTATGCTGGCATATATTTATAGTCTACCTAAAACTTCTTATGGAGCGTAGGGAAATTTCGGGAGAAGTAATCAGCTTTCAGCAGGGAATATTACTTATAGTTGGAGACTGTAACATGGTTTGCAACTATGAGGAAGTAGCCAGGGACCTAAGAAGGGAAAATACAACAAAAGAGGGTAGATTTCGGAAGTAATTTCTGAAAATATTTGGTATGGAAGATGTACCACTGTACACAATAACTTGGCTGGATTAGACAGAAATTATATTTCACAGGAACCTGTGCATTTAATTGAAAGCTTTGACATACATCCAATAACTATGTCAGATCGTGTGCCAAAATAAAAACTAAGATAAAAATGCAGGGTAATGAAGTAAAAATGAGACATTGGTGCTTTACCACCTACTTGTTAAAAAAGAGAAATTTAAGGAATGGGTAGTGGACATTATTTGAGAGTTATAAGGGAAGGTATAAATGTCTTCAGAAGTGATACCTAGTGAATGGTATAAAATGAAGGTAGAATTTAAATATAGGGCAGAAATAAAAGAAAAACGATATATGGTTAAGAAGCTAAATAAGTTATTTAGAGGGGCTGATGAAGGTTGAAGTACTGCAGAATAAGGGGAATCTCAAAGAACAAGAAGAGGTAGAACTGCAAAGTGATAAAGAGAAAATAAGGGAGCATCTGGATAATATGCATAAGTTTAGAAAGATTGCTGTTAAGCAACTGTTTTTTGATAATAAGTCCAGAGCACAAAAACTTTTAGCACAAGGACTTAGGTAAAAGAAAGTGGAAGGGATTGTTGCTAAACTTAGCAGAGCCTATGATCAAAAAAAAAAAAAAAAAAAAACAGAGATCCTTTAGAGGTATTTGAGATATTTTGGAAATTTTATGAGCAGTGAAATTTGAAAATCAAGAAAGAATGCAATTGAAAATATTTATGGAAGACATAAGTATGCCAAGGTTAGATGCAGATGAGGCTCAGCAGTTAACAGTTTTGATAGGAGAAGATGAGATAAAAACTGTAACATATAATCCCTCTGCTGAAAAGTCTCCTGGAGCACATGGTATTCCTGTGGAAGTTTGGAAGCTAGGATGGAAGAAAGAGATAAAGATCTGAAAGATTTTGTTTAACAATACTTTAAAAGGAGTGGAAGTTCCAACATCTTGGAACAAAGCTGCTCTGGCTGTAATACATAGAAGACCCCTCACACCTGGCTTCATATGCAGTAGAGAGTCAATTATCCAAACTAACTGGGACCTAGGGTAGTTTGGATAATCAAACTGTTTGAATAACCAAACATATTTGAACTAGATAAAAAACTTCTAAAATCTTGTTTTTTTCTGCACGCAGGAATAATACACTTTTCAACCATTCAGTGATGCCAGTGGACAATAAAGAATATTGTTCACATATGAGCTGGCTACAAGCTCAAAAAACATGCTCAAGCAAGTACATATAATGTTTGCATATTCAGACTTCATGACTTTTCCTACTTGCAAACTTTGGAAGGCTGGTTCTGATAATTGATATTTCGGATAATTGACATTTGGATAATTGACTGTCTACTGTAGACCCTTTCAATTTTAAGTCATGATTATAAAGTTGTATATAATAGCTAAAAGAATGGAACAGGTGTTACCAAAATTTATAGATACGGATCAGTGTAGTTTTGTGGAGGGTGTCAGACATTTGACAACATTAATAGAACAGTAATGATCCAGATGGAAGCAGAATGTAAGAAAATCCCACCATTGCTGATGGGTCAGCGAAAGCATTTGAGAGAGTAAGTTGGAATTTTATGAGTAGGGCAATGGAAGCACTTGCAGTCCCTGATATAATAAGATTAATTGGGAGGATATGTGAGGGATCAGAGGCAAGAATTATGTAGGAGGTTCTTCTTTGATAAGTTGTGTCTGAACAGAGAAACTGGACTGGGTTGTCCTCTTTCCCTTTCATTATTTGCTTTATATTTAGAACAATTGGCAAAGAAAATAAGGGGCTTAGAAATTCAAGGATATAATTGGTATGGTAATCAAGAAAAGTTGGCTTTATTGACAGATGGTATTATTTTGTTCCTGATGAAACTGGAAAAGGATTTCTCAGTGTTGTGGAGCATTTTGAGACAGTTATGAGTCTTATCAGAATATAAAATTAATGAAGATAAAACAAAGGCTGTAGCTGTAAATTATGTACCCACACAGAAATTGGTTCAGCAATACCCATATTTATGGGGACACAATCAAATGAAGTATTTAGGAGTCTGGTCTAAATAGGCTTCTGTTGTGGCAGCTAAGGATTTATGGGAAGAGGATAAACAAAAGATAATACAAAAACAGAGAAAATGAAAGCTCTTGTTTATGGATATCAGGACACAAGCAGTGAAATTTTTTTAGTCACATTAGTTTTGTATACAGGTCAGGTATATTTTTATCAACCAGAGAAGAAGTTGTGTACATAAATTTATTCAACTATTTATTAATTAATCTGGGAAGGGCAGAGGGCAAGAGTCAAGTTGAATAAACTGATCCTTCCAATAGCACAAGATGGTTTAGAATTGCCTGATTTGGAGGCATATTTCAGAGCTACACAATTAAGGTTTATGTACATAGCACAAGCAGAAAGCTATAGTTCAAGTGGGAATGGATGATGAAACAGGAGGGAAACTCAAGAAAAGAGAGAGAGTGGGATTTTGGATGTAGATTCATAAGGATAATAACAACAGGTGTACAGAATATTATATTCATAAAGTAGCAGAAAGTACTCTAATAACTAAACCACCATGAGAGTAGAGAAAATACATTTTGCCCATAGGGATGGCTGTCATTAGGGTAAAGAGATAGGTAAGAGGGAGCCGGAATTTACTGGAGAAAACTGGCAAGGAAACCAAGCTACTGTGAGCAAACAACTAGAGAGAGAAAGATAATGGAATGGGAAAAGGCAAAGAAGACATTTGGACTGCAGAATAAAGACCGTCTTACCTGCCAGGGAATTATATCAGAGTATATACAGAGAGAAATGTATATTGGAATCCTAAGTGAAAAACCTGCTCTGGTAGTGTTTTTTGTTGAATCTAGAACAGAACCTCCTTATAAAACAGGGTTAATTAGTAGGTCATATAAAATATTGCATGATAACTATAGGACTCAATCAGATGAGGTAAGCAAATATTTGAAAGATAGATTGGACAAGCAGTTTACAAGTAACAATGGTAGGACATATTTATGGCTCCCAAGTATGTGACAAAGTCTAGAAGATATAGGATTGCTGCTGTTTTTTGCTTGGAAGTGTTTGCATAGGTATTTTTATACCCCAAGTGGGCTGTAAAGAATTGTTCCTCAGGTAGATGGCTAATGATGGAGGTGTGATGTGGAAAAAAGAGGTAACTAGGAACACATGTTTTGGGAGTATAATGAGTTGGCAGACTTTAAAAATTCCCTAGAGAGTATTCTGTCAAAAATGTCGAGTGAGCAAATGGGTATAACCAAAGAAATGATTCTTTTGAGCTGGGACACAGGATCTGAATTGCCTAGACATAGTAAGCCCTTGTTAAGTTTAATTGTGGTGGCTGCCAGAAAAGCAATTACTATAAACTTTAAATCAAAGTCTAGAACAACTGTATTTGAAGTATTGATTATTGTAACAGCATTAGAACTGGAAGTGGGATCTTTAAAAAAGAGTAGGAACAAATGATTTAGAAATAAGTGGAAATTGTGGGAACAGTACATGCAGAATAATATTCTGGAAGAAGAGAGAGGTTTAAGGGTAGGCAAGATTTGAGCAATTTATGTAATGTTGGACTGATAGTAGTTATACAAAATAACATGTGATGTGCGATTTATGTAACTGGAACAAATTAACACATATGTTTTTCTTTTGTTATAAATGTATGGGTGCCTATATCTTAAGTGATCATTTAATAAAAGTGTTAAAAATAAAAAAGTAACAAAAAGAAATAAAAACATAATTCTCCAAATAAAATCCAAAAGGATGGTACTGTTGAAAATCAACCACCAATATAGTAGCTCAGGCAGTCACAATACCTGTCTGTTTTGATTAATTGGAGCTTGTAGGCAAGTCTGGTAGTAGAATATCATGGTTGACTCCAAGAACAGGAATGTGTAAAGAAAAAATAAATTACACAAAACAGATTTTTTCCAGGGAATTTTGGCTATGTAGTCAGCTACAATTTCCTTCGACAAAAAGACTATTTAAAAGAACTAGGACAAGCACTCTGTCCTCTAGACAAGCTATTACAGGCAGTGTGACCGATAAGTTACTAGGAGTACAATCCTCTCTTTTTTAACATTCTGTATTGGACTTCATTCCTGAGGATATTTCTACACCTCCTTAGAAGGGCAGACATTTGAAATCAAGCATGCCAGATATTTTAGCATTGTTGCTAATGAAACAAATATGCACTTGGGCCTAGTGAGATGTTATATTTGGGAAAGTTTCCATCCACAAAAATACTAGTGAATTCACACACTGAGGATTACGATTGGGTCTCTGATCTTAATGATCTTGTTATGGGTTTGAAATATGGATGTCAGGAAATTTACCCCAAGAGTAAAACTAGAGGTCAATCTTTGCATCAATGTCAATAACCTGTAGCACTCTCATTATGATTGAAAAAAACTAATCATAATTCTTTGCAGTATATGGTATTTTAGCTGCTCTGATGTACTAATAGTAACAAAAACAAAGGTATACCAATGCAAAAAAAGTGTTTAACAGCTATGAAAGTTGCAAAATACTTAGCCTTGCCATTAAACAATGGCCAGAAGCTAAGTGTTCTACTTATTTAATAACAGCTTTAAAATATGTTAGATGCTTACGTCTGCCATTTTTGTGTGGCAGTGAGAAGTGTTTTACAGCTTCTAAAGATGTTTTTCCTTGCTTCTTGTTGCTGTTCTTTGGGGACTTCTGATGTGTTGTATCGCATGAGTCTAGAGCTTAGTAGCTCTACATCCTACATGACAAAAGTTGTTATTCACTTGTTTAACAGCAGAGTTATATAATTCATTCATCTTTTCTTCTGATTTTTGAATGTAGTCAATGGTCTACGTGTACATTAAATACTGTGATTGCTATGAAATTAATTTTACTTGGTGTACAAGCTTGTAACCTGATTACAAAAATACTGACCTTTTCTAGAGATTAGTGGTACAAAAAGGACATTTGTTATGAGTGTTGATAAATGTTTGATCCTACAGCTGTAGTGACTAAGAACAATGGATTTTGCTTAGTTGCTTTCTGATTCTTTCCATCAAACACCATGCTACATTTATAAGCCTAATATTATTGTCTGTAAGCATTGCAATCTGTATTGCCTTAATATTTAATTTAGGATTGTTGGTGTAAGGTTACTATTTCTTCAATTACGTGCTTTAGCCAGTACATGTTCTGGTTTGTGCAAAACTATTACGTAGTAGGTTTTTGCTGAGAGCAGTTCTTTCTTCCAAACGATGTGGAGAACAGTTATGTATAGTATAGTGTTTGTTCACATAATGCCCAATTTTTTTTTCTGCCATGTTCATATACATATAATGTAGGAATCTGAAACACATGCATCTATCTAGCTACAAGGTACTTGAGACTAATTGCAAGTAATGATGTCTGACATGGATTGAAAATGAAATCATTGCTAAGTGTTAATCACTTGTAATTCAGCACTATATGTTTGCTCAGGACATGTTACTCAAGCAAGTGTCCCAATTCAGAAAAAAAAACATGTTTGAGCATTTCAAAAATAATAAGCACTTATGATCCAGTGTTTTATGGCGAGATTTCCATTTTGGAAAGTGTTGTACACAAAGTGCAAATTAAAAAAATGAGCTGTCTCAGAGACTGGTCATTTTTAACTGCAGCAGTTTGCAGGACTCACTTGTAAGTTCTTTCTTGTTCAAAAAATAAATACTAACCTGATCATCGCTGAACACCTCTGATGTTCACACCCAAGCTTGCTGTCAGCTTTGCATCAGGATGCTTAGTGTGAAATGGCTTTACTAATTAATAATCTCTGCTAGACTACATATGCAAGTTACCTTTAGCAGTCTCATAATTGAAGTAGTACATAACGATTATTCTACCTCAGTTTATAAGCCACACATTCCTAGCCTCTGTTACCATTTTCAGTTCAGTCTGTCGTCTTCTGCTCCCTTCCAGTCCTAATCCCTGATGTTCGTCGTCTCCCATTGCTGCAGTCCTGACAAATGGGTACTCCGCTGCCCACCATTGGCCCGAATATCAAAGGGCTAGAACCGGCGTCGGTCATGGGCGCCTGAGACTGACGCAAGTACTTGTCAGTACAAATGCGCATGACCGACGCCATAACCTCAGTCTTTCTTGCCGCATGGTCCTAAGCAGAAGCAGTTTTTGCAAGTGCCGTTCGGCGTTCTGGAATTGTCGGTTTTCGAGTTTCAGACCGGATACCAAGTTGGCTAAGTACCCTGTTGGGACATTTTTTGTCTTTTTCTTGCCTCAGTATTGACGGATGTCAGAAAAAGTTAATAACTGTATTTCTTGTGGGAAACAGATTCCTCATAGGGATTGCCATTCACTCTGTATTCCTTGTTTAGGGCCTGAGCACGACGTTGTTGGGTGTCGCTTTTGTGCTACTTTTAACAAGCGTACTATTAAACGTCGGTTGGACTGTGCTAGGCTAGTGTTTGGTAAACGTAATTATAACATGCCGTCGGATTCTCCGACGACTGGTTCTTCTAAGAAGCGCAAAGAAAAGTCTTTGCGGTCCAAACAGGATGAGGCGTCCACTCCGGACGTCGGTTCTGTGGAACCACTGACTGCTTCAGTGGCTCCTTCTGACAGTTTACCTGTGTGTCAGGGGGAGCCTTTGTTACTGCAGGAAGTGGCTTCTCCTGTGTTAGGCCAGGTTGAGGGTGCTTCCTTGTTGTCTGTGGCTTCCTCCCCTCATAGGGTAGTTAGACCTCCTCCTTCTCAATGCAAAGGCCATTCTAAATCTAGGTCTTTCCCTGCTGGTGCTCATCCCCAGGGTCCAGCCCCTAGGAAGCACATGTTAAAGATGGCTGAAGATTTGATTACTTTAATTAGAGGTTCCATGCCCCCCCCTGTGAAGAGGCCCAGGATAGACACAGAGTTGGAGGGTCTGGTTCAGTCTTCCAATGAGTCAGATTCCTCTGTGGAAGAGCTTCAGGATTTCCCTCCCTATTCTGATTCAGAGGCTGAGGACGCTACCCCCTCGTCCCCTCCAGAAGATTTTTCTTTCTCTGAAACTTTGCATTCCATGAGGGAACATTTCCAATGGGATGGCCAAGATTATTCTGATTCTCGTAAAAGGCTAAGAGAATTCTTGTTTTTACCTCAGCACAGGCCTTTGGCTATTCCCCCTGTACTGGATGTTGTTCAGGATGTATTTTCTGAGGCGGCCCTTAACCCAGATTCTCTGCCTCCTGCCCCAGTTAAACCAGATAGATACTACAGGCTCACAAGTACTTGTATAAGAGTCCTAGGGCTGATCCAGAAACTATTTCTCAAGGCCCCAAAGGTGTTAAGGCTTCTGTGGTTAAGAATCCAGTTCCTCTGGACAAGGATGCTAGGGCCCTGGTAGGTGGGGTAAAACTGTATACCTCTTCTACTTTGGCTATGAGAGCTTTAAATTGTCAATTTCATATGCTCAGGTATCAGAATTATTTGCTAAGTCAATTGAAATGTAAAGTTGATGCTTTAGCTGAAGGTGTTGACTGTAAGGAGCTTCAGGATTTAGTGCATGCTTCTGACCAGGTTGGTAAGCATTCTTTGCAGTGTGGTTTTGATGCTTTACAAGCTTCTTCCAGGGTGGCTGCTACTAGTTCTGTTGTTCGCAGACATGCCTGGCTTAGAGATCAGTCCTTGTCAGAGCATGTTAAGGCTCGCATTATGGATGCTCCTTTGCAATCTGATGTTCTTTTTGGCCCTCCAGTGGAATCAGTTTTGAAAAAAATGGAGGAAAAAGCTAAGTCTATGCAGACGGTAAAAGACTTCTTACAGGTTCAGCCCCCTAAGTTCAGTAGGAATTGGCCTGCTAAGGGATGGTCTTTTCCCTCTTCGGATTTTCATTCTAGGGGCAGGTCGAGGCGTGGTAGAGGTAGGGCTTCCTCTCAGGGCCCTGTTACTTCTAGACCTTTGAGTTCTTTTACCCCTTCTGCTGGGGTGGGCAGGGATCAGTCCTTTCGGAAGCAGTCCCAATGACCTGTGTCTTCAGCTGCCGGACTCTGCTTTGCTGGCAGCTCCTCTAGGAGGAAAACTGGGGCTTTTCAAACGGAATTGGCATTTGGTTACCCAAGACAAATGGGTATTGGACATTATAACTCGAGGCTACAAGTTTTATTTTCACACATTCCCTCCTTTCAAAGGTATGCCGGATGTGCCTCATCAGCAAACACTGGAAGCGCAGGCACAGATTTTTTCTCTGCTCCGGTTGGGAGCAATACAGGCAGTTCCTTCTGTGGAAAGAGGCACGGGGTTTTATTCCCGTCTTTTCTTAGTGCCAAAGAAGGGAAATACTTGGAGGCCCATTCTGGATTTATCTATTCTAAACACCTTTCTGGAAATTCCGAAATTCAAGATGTTAACACTGCAGCAGCTGTTGCCTATGCTAGGCAGAGATCACTGGATGGTGACTTTGGATCTCAAGGAGGCCTATCTTCACATTCCTATCAGGCCCAGTTGCAGGAAATTCCTGAGGTTTCAGACTGGGAATTTGCATTATCAGTTCTCTGCATTGCCCTTTGGCTTATCTACTGCGCCCAGGGTGTTCACAAAAGTCCTGGCTCCAGTAATAGCTTTTCTCCGGCTACGGGGAATTCAAATGTATCCTTATCTGGACGATTGTTTGATACTGGCTCGGGGCGAGCACGAACTTCTTCGACATCTGCAGTATGTGATGACAGTTTTCAGATGCCTAGGGTATTCTGTGAACGAAATAAAGTCCAGTCTAGTACCCTCACAGGAGATGTGTTTTCTGGGTGTGAGATTGAATACAGCTACTCAGATGGCATCTCTTACCCCGGACAAACAAAGGAATCTTCACCTATACTTCCAACAGCTATCCGTAATGTCCTGGCTGACTGCAAGGACAGTCCTTCAAGCCTTGGGGTTCATGGCATCTTGCATTCTAGTACTTCCCAATGCCAAACTGCATATGAGGAAGCTACAGTGGTATCTCAAAAGCATTTGGACTCAACACAGCCACGATTTGGATACTGTCATTCGGATTCTACCTTGCATTCAGAAAGAATTTGTGTGGTGGGCTCAGGAATGTCACCTAAACAAGGGACTCTCTGTGACCCAACCGGAGGCAAGTCAGATATTAACGACAGACGCCTCGGAGTCGGCCTGGGGAGCTCATTTCAAAGGAAAATGGATTCAAGACCTCTGGCCCCCGGAGCTGCTTCGCTTGCATATCAACATGAAGGAGATGCTGGCAGTTCGATTTGCATTGAAAGCATTCAAGGATCTACTTCGACCGGGACTGGTGTTGATTCGAACAGACAACACAACTGTCATGTGGTACATCAACAAGCAGGGGGGAACTCATTCTTACCCTCTTTGCAGACAAGCAATGCTGTTATGGGAAACTGCTTTGGATCTGCACATCACTCTTCGAGCGCAGTTTCTGCCAGGAGCACAAAATTCGTTAGCAGATGTTCTGAGCAGACAGATGGTGGATCCTCACGAATGGAAGTTGGACCCTCAGGTATTTCTTCGGTTGACCATGGCTTGGGGAACTCCAGACATAGATCTGTTCGCTTCTCCTCTGAATTCCCAACTACCTCTGTTTTGCACAAGGCTGTTTCATCCGAAAGCCTGGAAAATAGATGCACTATCCTTCAGTTGGAGCAACCTTTCCTCCTCTGCCTCTTCTTCCAAAGGTCCTGTTGAAAGTCAGGAGGGACAAACCTTGCATGATCCTTATAGCGCCGGATTGGCCTCGTCAACATTGGTACCCTCTGTTGAGGAGCCTAATTCACGGGACACCTTGGCCATTACCACGGATTCCTCACTTATTGTCTCAAGCAGACAATCATTTTCTCAATGTCAGGGTGCAATCCCTACACCTGACAGCCTGGCGCATTCAGTTTTAGAGGATGGGGGCCTTCAGCTCCCTCAACAGGTTTTAGATGTCCTTTTGGAAGCCAGGCGTCCTAGTACTCGAAAAGTTTATGCTGATAAATGGAAGAGATTTTTTCTTTGGAGTTCAGCTGAAGGCCTTGATGTCACTTTGCCTAATTTGAGTTGTACTTTGCAATATTTGACTATGTTACTGGACAAGGGTTTGTCCTTCTCTTCTATAAAAGTGCATGCTGCAGCTATTTCTGCTCACTATGATGGTGATCCTCCTTTATTTTCACATCCTTTGCTTAAACAGTTTCTTAGAGGGCAAAGAATATAAGACCCCACGGAGGGCTCCTACTCCTGCCTGGGATCTTAATTTTGTTTTGGAAAAACTGACTCTGCCTCCTTTTGAACCTGCAGCTACGGCTGAATTGAAGTTGTTGTCCTGGAAGACTGCTTTTTATTGGCTGTTACTTCTGCTAGAAGGGTATCTGAATTACAGGCTCTCATGGCAGTGGAACCTTTTCTGATTTTTCACCAGGACAGAGTTTCCTTGCGTACTAATCCTACTTTTCTGCCTAAGGTAGTTTCTAATGTGGCATTGAACCAATCTATACATTTGCCTACTTTTTATGCTAACCCCCAAAATGAAGGGGAAAGAGTTTTGCATTCTTTGGATGTGCATAGGCAGTTACGGTATTATTTGTTCAGAACCAATGAGTTCAGGAGATCTCAACAGTTATTTGTTTCATTTGCTGTGGCTTCAAGTGGGAAAGCTGTCTCGAAGCAAACTATTTCCAAGTGGATTGTATTGCTTTTTGTTACTCTCATCATGGAAAGGAGGTTCCAGTTGGGATCAGGCCTCATTCTACTAGGGCTACGGCCACCTCTACTGCTTTTTTGAGAGGGGTAGCTACTAAAGACATTCTGGAGGCAGCTACTTGGAGTTCTGTACATACCTTTACAAAGCATTATCATTTGCCTCTTTATTCTAGGTCTAGGGCTGGGTTTGCCACTGCAGTCTTGCAGGGCATGTCTGCAGCTCCTCCTGCTATTTAGTTGGCCGGCCTCCCTTTTTCCGTTGCTCTGGGATTCTACCCATTTGTCAGGACTGCAGCAATGGGAGACGACGAACATAGTACAGTTTTGTACCTACCATAAATGTAGATGTTCGAGGATCTCCATTGCTGCAGTCCTATTTTCCCTCCCTCCTTCCCCCTTTTTCTTTTTAGATTGGGGTTTTTGGGTGGTGTTTTTTTTTGCATTCTGATGTCTGAGGCAAGAAAGACTGAGGTTATGGCGTCGGTCATGCGCATTTGTACTGACAAGTACTTGCATCAGTCTCAGGCGCCCATGACCGATGCCGGTTCTAGCCCTTTGATATTCGGGCCGATGGTGGGCAGCGGAGTACCCATTTGTCAGGACTGCAGCAATGGAGATCCTCGAACATCTACATTTATGGTAGGTACAAAACTGTACTTTTCAACATTATTTTCCTTTTAGCATTTATTTTTTCTTTGCTTACTAATATCGTTTATTGTTATCGGTAGTGTATATGTATATACATTTTTGTCATCAGATTTGCTTAATCACAACTTTTCGTGCTTTGCATATAACAGATTGTTATTGCTTTCAAATCATATTTTTAGTTTTTTTCAGCTTTTCTCCCTGTGACCTCACACTATCATAGCTCCATAGAATTTCCTGACTTAAGATCATCTGCAAAATTTTTTTAGCATTTCTTTTTGTCATACTTATGCACTCATCCTGTAAATTAGGCTTTCTGATTATAAACTACATTTTTTTTTTTACTTTAGTTTATTCAGTGGAATTATGTTTATTAAGTGTAGTATACTTGAGTTAGTATTTATTGTAAGCTGAGCAGTTGTCCATTTACTTCCTGATTCCATGTCACATGACCTTACCTTCTGATGATTCATTTGTAAGGATCATAGGATCATAGATGAATAGGATCATAGATGAGTACTAGGCCGACTGCTCTAAAAGGCCATTTAAAGCCTAGTCAGTATTTCAAGGTTAGAATCAATCCCTGCACCTTGTAAACATGAGGTGAATACCTTAACCATTATGCCAAATCCACCTTTAACTGTATTCTTCTCAGAGGAATTGAATATAGCAACAAGCATTCCACACACAAGTTTCCTAAGTTAAGCATCAAACCTCCTCTGTATCTAGTTTTACAGTCTAGAGACCACTGCATTAGTCACAAGTGCCACAAGAGAAGGCTGATCAAATAACCCGAGGTCAGAATCAAATAGTATACCTAGTATCTCTGAGGTAACCACCTTAACCATTATGCCAAACATTTATTGGTGGGTTTGTTTTGTGTAATCTGTTGCAGAGTTTAATTAATTGGTCAGTTAATCAGACAACAAATCAGTCAGTAAATGCAGTTATATTCAAGTAATAGCAAAAGAGAACAGGATAAGATTTCTTGCAAATTGCATAATTCTTGGCATAGAGTATAACAACACAGATGTAAGACTAATAGTTGTTTACCATGGGATAATCACTTTTTTGAAGAAAACATGGGATATGCAAATCATTTAAATGTCAGTTGTACAGTAGGATGTTGTTGTGGTGCTATACATTAAAAGGGTTAGAGCTGGAATGAACACTTTCAGAATATTCTGTGCTTCTATGAAAATAAAGATGTGATGAAGATGCAAAGATGACAATGATGCTAAAAAAATGAAGACAGTGTTAACAGTGAAGATGATAAAGATGCAATGATAATGACAATGAATATGTGATGATGAAGACACTGATGAAGATGCAAAGACATTGCATATGAAGATGTAATAAATATGATGAAGAGGTGATTAAAATAGTGATGGTGAACATGACAATAATGATGAAGATGCAGTGATAATGACAATGAAGATGTGATGATGAAGATGACACTGATGAAGATGCAAAGACATGGCAAATGAAAATGTAATAAATATGATGAAAAGGTGATTAAAATAGTGATGGTGAACATGACAATAATGAAGATGTAGTGAGGATAATGACAAAAATGTGATACAGATCTTGTTTCCTGAGGATCTCCTGTACTGTAGAGATTGAATATTCCATATCCTCTTTCCTTCCTTATCATTCAGATGTTTGAGCCTGTGTAATTTCTTAGTAAATGATGTTTGTGTATTTTATCCTCTTACGTGCTTCTTCCAAAAGGACCCACAAGGAAACAACATATTGCAGCTTTACTAAAAAAAAAAAAAAAAAAACAAAGAGATGAACATGACTCCTGGCTCTGTGGTGCAGTGGGATGGAACCTTGACTGTTATTAGGTGACTTGAGGTTTAATTAACAGACCTGCCACTGGAGTAGCAGGGTACATAAAGGGTGAAATGATAGGACATGATGTACTCACCCTGGGTGCTAGGACAGGATGTTTTTTGCATGCTTGGGGGCACACTGGATAATGTGATTTTCCTAGTGGTTCATGCCACACAGAGAAGGGCAGGGCTGTTTAGAGGTAATGCCTGTTGCAGAAGTCAGAGGACATTCTCTGCAAGATGGTCCATTGTATGCCCCTCCCTGACACCTCACTGGGTGTGTCTAGTTAGGACTGGGGAGAAAAATAAGGAAAATCCATGAGCTACCCTATTGGCTGTCTGAATGATGGCCCTTCTTGGTCTCAGCTCACCCCAGTGATAAGGAACAAATGGCTCAATTAACTGAGCAGGAGACTGATGATCAACCAACTTTGTGTGCCAAGAGTGGTGAGAGAAAAAAAAAACATGCAAGCCTATTTTTAACCCCGAAAGAAATTTTGTTTACGTTGCGGTGAATTGCCTTCTTAGCAAAATGTAAACCTTATGATACTTTTACGAACTGAAACTTTTGGGGAAAAAAAATAAAATCTGTTATTTTAATTTTGTATCTACAAAGTAATAATTTATTTCATTTTTAGTATTTTGACCTAAAACTTGCAATACATGCATTTCCTTTGGTCTTTCCTTGCATAATTTGGCAGTCATTCTTAAGTGAGTTGAGATGTTTTCACTTAGGCAACATATTTCACTTAGCATTTGCAAGATTTGTGCAGTGAAACATCCAGCAGTAAAATTTGATCTGAAGTAGTTAACTTCATTTGTGCAGCAACCTATGGGAATCGGATGCGACCTCGGATCTGAGCCGGTAGTTTTCAACAGCTTTAGATCTGAGCCCCAAGCTCCTCCCCCTACCCATAATCCCCTGCCAACCCTGACTGACCTCAGATCTAGTTTGCTTCAGCAGCTTGATCCTGAGTTCCAGGCATTCTCGTTCTCTTTGTGAGGAAAAATTTAACTTTTCTACCCTTTTTCTTAACTTTTGGTGTGAGTGTATGTACAGGTTCCCTATTCTAGTTTAAACACTCTTAGTTTAAGTTACTTTGTTTTATTTTTTAACCTCCCCCTTCCTTCGTGGTTCCGTCAGGGTTGTGTGTGCGTGTTTGGGGCCTAGTGTGTGTGGTTTTTACCTTCTAGTATGTCTGAGGCCCCAAAGTTAGTGTTTTCTAAGTGCACCGAGTGTGGCCATAAGCTGTCCCCAGCGGATGGCCACACTCTGTGTGTGATGTGCCTTGGGGTTGAACACCTGTCCACTGGTTGTACCATCTGTGCAGCATTCAACCCCAGGGCACTCAAGGACCGGAGGTCTAAGCTGATTCTGGCGGGTCTTCTGCCCCCGGACTCGGCTTCTACCTCCGTCCTCCTGTGGCACCCACTGCAGCTATGGCGGCTGCCACTCCTGCTTCCCTCTCCCTGGCCGGGACTCAACCTCCCGCCTTAGGCCCGGAGGAGAGGGAGGTTAGGAAAGAAAGGAGGAAGGAGAAGCACCACAAACGGCGGGCCGAGGCCTCCGCTTCGGCCCCCCTGGCTAAGCGGGCTTCTCCCTCCAGGACTTCTGGGTCTCCTCCTTCTCGGATCCGGTCCCCGTGCTTTTCACCGGGTCCTGAGGAGGAGGAAACCAGATCTCCATCGAGGTCATCGAGGCGACACTCCTGTCCCGCCTCGGTGGCCTCGTCGAGATCTACCCGAAGTCTCACCGATGCAGATTTGGACCGGATGATGAGAAGATTCCTCCAGGCCCAACTGCAGATGGGAGTGCTCCTGCCTCCCCCCCTCCGGGGGGGAGCTCGACCCCCTTCTTTGCCCCGATAGCTCCTTCTCCATCCTGTTTCCTGGGTTCGGAGCCTTTGGAGCCGGGCAGCCTTGGAGCCGGGGGTGTGTCGGTGCCGATAGTCTTGGGTACTTCGGCGCCGACACTTCCCTCGAGTCTGTCGGGTCCATTTTCTTCAGATCCGAGCTCTCGGAGCCAAGAGCTGAGCTTCAGATCCGGCGGTATCAGTATGTCTTCGGCTCTGTCCAGGTCGGAGCATGCTGGTCTGTCAGATCAGATCGCTTGGTGCCGGCTCCAATCCGTCCGTCGGATCCGAGGGAGGGTCTGCTCTCGGATCCCAGAGAGAGCAGCTCTCCCTCGGCATTTGACGTGGTGGAGAGGGTTCTGTCAAGGTATTCCAGGCCCTCGGCCCTTGCCACGGCTCCACCCTGCATTCCTTCTCATATGGGTCCGACTTCCATCACCCGGCCCCAGGGACAGCCTGCTCTGACGTCCCAGGTAGTTCCATTGGAACAAGACGTTGCTGGTGAGACCTCCTCGGACAGCCCCCCTGAGGAGGTTCCTCACAAGTGAAGGTGCAAGAGGAGGTACCTGGACTCCCCCGAGTCCTTGACTGAGGACATGGATTTGGAGGAAGGGGAAGGCTCCCCATGATCACCCCCCGAAGATGTCTCATTTGGTGACATCATGGAGATGCTCAGAATAAGGGGGGGGGGTGGTCTGCCCCAAAGCCTACCTCGGACGAATCCGTGTTCCTGGAGGCATTTGAAGCAGGCCTGTCTACCTCTTGGGTGTCCCCTCCGGCCGACCCCCTGGTAGACTTAATTACTACCAGGGCGTGGAAGGAGCCGGACACTGTGGAGCCAGTCTCTAAGTGTCCGGACAAGATTCTCAGCCCACCCTCCGACAAAGTCCACTAGAGCAAAGGCCCCCCTGTAGATGCCATGTTGGTGGCGGCGGCCACCAAGAGGGAACTTGCTCAGGAAAGTCCCTCGGTTCATCCCCCGAGCAAGGAGTCTCGGTCGATGGACCACCTAGGGAAGCGGGTGTTTAGTTTGGCTACCTTCTCTGTGAGGTCGCTGAACTACATGGCACATGTGCTACGACTGCAGCGGGACCTTATCAAAGAGTACGCTGCATCGCCCCCCCCAAGTCCATGGACAGACAATTGCACTCCACCCGGATGGCCACTCTACGATCCATATCTAACACCTCTATGCATCTTCTGTCTCATGCCACGGAAGGAGCCGCTAGAGCCAGCAAGAGCAGGCCTCGTTATGAGACGTCAGGCCTGGCTCCAGCACTGTGATTTTGCGGAACCCTTTAAGGCGTCTTTCGCTAATGCCCCTTTTGATGGTTCTGCCCTCTTCGGCAAAACCGTGCGAGATACTTTGGTCCAGAGCAAAAAGGATGGGAAGACATTGTCTGCCGTCGGAGTCCGCTTCTCTGCTCCCCAGAGGTCCTTCTCTAAGAACCAAAAGGGACAGAAGAAGATGTGGTTCCGGAAATCGCAACAGTTTCGTCCCGCTCCGGACTCCCAGCCCTTCCGCGGCAGAGGAGGGCAGGGTGGACGCCGCCCTAGAGGCAGAGGGAGCCCGCGGAACTTTGGATCCAGAGAACCCTTCTCGGACCAACCCACGCAACACCCCTGAGGGGTTGCCCGACTGCTCCACTCTGGAGGCAGTCGGGGGGCGTTTCTCGAAGCACCCAGCAGCTTGGGAGTCCATCACGACAGACCGCTGGGTGCTTCGCATCATATCCAGAAGATATCAGATTCCCTTCTCTCGTTACCCACACAGCCCCAGATACCTCCCCGATGTCCCACCCGATCAGAGGGAGGCCGCAGCAATGGAAATCCAACATTTGCTGAAAAAAAGAGCCATCCAACACGTTCCCCCAGACCAGTGCGGGTCCGGGTTTTACTCCAGGTTCTTCTTGGTGCCAAAAAAGACGGGGGACATAAGACCAATCCTCGACCTCTCTTCCCTGAATCTGTCAGTAACCAAAGAGAAGTTCCACATGGTCACTCTTCAGTCCATTCTCCCCCTCTTGCGGGAGAATGATTGGATGTGCTCTATAGACCTCAAGGATGCGTACTACCACATTCTCATGGACAGGCGATCCAGGAGGTTCCTCTGCTTCCGGCTGGGAGCCAGTCATTTCCAATTCAGGGTCCTCCCCTTTGGTCTCACCACAGCCCCCAGGGTGTTCACCAAAGTGTTAGCAGTGATAGCGGCCCACCTGAGGCTCCAGGGAATTCAGGTCTTCCCGTACCTGGACGACTGGCTCCTGACCGCCCCAACAAGGCATCTACTCTGTGCAGCCAGAAACTACTTTCTTCATCTAGCTCCCCGGCTGGGGATCACTATCAACATAGAGAAGTCGTCTCTTACTCCGACTCAAACCATAGACTTCATAGGGGCCAGATTAGACACAAACAAACTCCTAGCTTTCTTGACCACAGACCGGCTACTAACCCTGAGGCTACACGTGCAGGCCATTCTGCAATCTCCAGCTCCCCCGGCGGAATTGGTCCTGAGGGCTCTTGGCTCGATGGCGGCAGCAATCAACCTGTTGCCAATGGCATGTTTGAACATGAGGGTCTTACAATGGACCCTTCAGGTCCAGTGGTCCTTTCTTCACTATCCTCTCAGCCATCCCATTCCCCTCAGCAGGGCTTGCAAGAGGGCCCTCCTATGGTGGCTCCAATCTCCGGACCTCCAGCAAGGACGCCCATTTTCTATCACCCCTCCACTAACCACGGTGACCACGGACGCATCCTGCCTCGGGTGGGGGGGGGGCATTGTTCGGGCAGGACAGTCCAAGGCATGTGGGACCTCACAGTGACCTCACTGCATATCAGCGTCCTAGAGATGAGGGCAGTGCTGTTAGCGTTGCAAGCACTTCAGGACCTTCTTCCTGTAGGAACGATTGCGATTCAGATGGACAGTATGTTTGTTGTCTGGTACCTCAACAAGCAGGGGGGAACCAGGTCTTACCCACTCTGTCGAGAGGCCATGAGGGTGTGGGAATGGGCGATCTCCACCAACCGCTTTCTCATAGCAATGCACATTCCGGGTCAGTCCAACATCCTAGCGGTCAAACTAAGTCGCACCATCCTGTTACCATGCGAGTGGTCTCTGAACCTGAGATAGCGAATCGGATTTTCGCCAAATGGGGGCAACCCTGTTGCGATCTCTTTGCCTCTCCCTCGAACACAAAATGTTACGACTACTTCGCTCTCATTTCCCCCTCCGGGGAACCCCCGAGAGACGCTCTGGTGCATGCTTGGCCTCCCGGTCTTCTTTATGCTTACCCTCCTCTTCCTCTGATGCTGAAGTTTCTTCAGAAAGCCAGTCGGTTGGGGAGCAGGATTATCCTCATTGCCCCATTTTGGCCTTGTCAAACCTGGTTCCCTTACCTTTGGTCTCATCTGGTGAATCCTCCTTGGATTCAGGATCCCCGTCCGGATCTAATATCCCACCCCCTAGATCTCCCGGTCCCGAACCTGGACAACCTCAAGCTCACAGCTTGGCTGCTCCAGTTCCACTCATAGCTAGGACTCCCGGTATCTATTCCCCAGTTAAAACTATTCTAGTAGCAGCGCACAAGCCTCCTACTAGAAAGATCTATAGCAGCAAATGGAAATGTTTCTCCATTTGGGCGGAACGCAAAAATTTGGATCCTTTTACAGCTCCTTTGCCCGCTGTATTAGACTTTCTGTCAGGACTGTTTCATCAGGGGGCTAGCTCCTCCACAGTCAAGGTTCAACTAGCAGCTCTCTCTCATTATCATGTGGGAAATGAACTGGGCCCTTTGATCACCACGAAATTGTGTAAGACCTTTTTGAAGGGCACCTTTCTGCTCAGACCACCAGTGAAGGATGTAGTCCCTCCTTGGGATTTAACGCTGGTGCTTCAGGCTTTGACAGCTCCCCCGTTTGAGCATGCAGCTTCAGTAGATCTTAAATTCTTGTCATGGAAAACAGCCTTTCTTGTCGCTATCACCTCGGCTCGAAGGGTCTCTGAACTACAGGCCCTCTGTGTAAAACCCCCATACTTGACCTTTCACAAGGATAGAGTTTACCTCAGGACCAATCCCTCTTTTCTTCCCAAGGTTGCCTCTGAGTCAAATATTAACCAGTCCATCAACCTGCCGGTCTTTTTTTTTCCTAATTACCATAACAAAGGGGAATACAAATTACACACATTGGATGTGCATAGACAACTTCGCTTCTACATCCACAGGACATCTGGGCATAGGAAATCTGACCAGTTGTTCGTCTCCTTTGCCAAATTTAACTTGGGTAAATCTATGTCTAAAGTCACACTGTCTAGATGGATTTCACAGTGTATACATTTAGCATATGAAAGCGCGGGCAGGCCTGCACCTCAGGGAGTCCATGCCCACTCTACTCGATCTATGTCTACCTCTGCGGCTTTTAGAGCTAGAGTCACTTTGGATGATATTTGCTCGGCAGCCACTTGGGCCTCATCTCATACCTTTATCAATCACTATAAATTGGACATTATCTCCAGAGGGAGAGCATCCTTTGGCTCTGCAGTGCTCCGGAACATCCTTCCATGAAGGCCACCCAAGATTCAGATAGCTGGGGACTCTGTCCCATGGGTTGCTGCACAAATGAAGTTAACTACTTCAGATTAAGAAGTTTTGTACTCACCATAACGTTCCATCTGAGTAGGTAAACTTCATTTGTCAGCAACCGTCCCTCCCTCCTGCCCCCTCACTTGCGAATGTATTCATACTCAGGTCCATGGGTTTTACCCGCTTTATCTTGAGAATAATAATTTTATAGCAGTCTCTGCTGTTGGGCAAACTTGATCTGAGGTCAGTCAGGGTTGGCAGGGGATTATGGGTAGGGGGAAGGAGCTTGGGGCTTGGATCTAAAGCTGTTGAAAACTGCCGGCTCGGATCGGAGGTCGGATCCGATTCCCATAGGTTGCTGACAAATGAAGTTTACCTACTCAGATGGAACGTTATGGTGAGTACATAACTTCTTATTTTTAGAATATGTAGCATTTTGCAAAAGGACGGCAGTTGAAAATCCTTTGTTAGACTTCAGAAAAGTGTTACATTTTTGAGTTGCTTCTTTATTACATTGAACAAGAGATGTTAACACATGCAAACAGTACTGAGGAGCTGGCCGCTGCAGCCCTTTGGTAAATGACATCTTCAGAATGCTGTTAGAAGCTCTGACAGATTTAGAAACTTCTAACTGGTGAGGTAACCTTTACTGCACAGGTTTAATTTGGTCACTGAGGCTGTAAACTTCAGTTCTCTCTTAAACTGGTGAAAAAATGCTTGTGTACCAAGGTGAGCTGTGCTTTCTGTAGTTTAATCTAACAGAAGAAGCTGGTTTGGATTTTTTAAGGAACCTTTCAGGTATTTTTTTAGAGCAGAGAGGGCATTTTGATTTTGTAAGTGTTTACAGAATGATTCCAAGGCAGTGATCACAGTTTGGAAAGTGTGCACATTTATGGGGTGAACAATAAATCCATTAGGTTGTTGTTAATGAGACCTAATTTCGAGCACAGAAAAAAAACTATTTTACGTACGAGGAACATGAGATCATTACTCTGCAATACTTGCTTTTGTCTGGTCAGGGAGAGATGTAATGACACAGAATATTATATTAATAAAATAGCATAAAGTGTTCTGAGAACTAAGCCAACACAAGAACGGAGACGAGATTCTGCCTATAGGGATGACTGCATTTGGGAGTACACAGAATAGGCAAGAGGGGGCTGAAATTTACTAGAGAAAACTGACAAAGAAACCAAGCTACTGTGAGCAATTAACTACAGCAGGAAAGGTAATAGAATGTGACATTTGGACTGCAGGCTAGAGACTGCCTTCCCTATCAGGGATTGATATCAATGTATAGGCAAAGAATAAGGGATAGGGAGGTCCTAAGTGAAAGACCTGCTCTGGTAGAATTTTTAGTTCAATTTGGAACAGAAGCTGCCATTAAAGAGGGTTAATTATGATTTATAAAATATTGCACAATAATTATAGGAATCATTCAGAGGAGGTTAGAAAAGACCAACAGCTAAGCAGTACAGCTGAGATGGCTTACTGGTAAATTGCATAGGCTATGGTGTGCAGGGTCCTGGGTTTAAGACCTGCAAGAGCTATTTATAAACTGCTGGTTTAGTTTAGTGGTATGTTGCTCCGACTGTAGTGCACAGTGTTCTGTGTTCAAGACTTGGCAGTGAAATGCATGGTGGTAGCAATGGTTTATGCAAGCAACTTTCCAAAATTATTACCTATACATGCTGGAGGGATAGATTCCTATCCCAGAGACTTCCCATACTCTGGAACAAGCTACCCATCTATGTCAAGCAAAGTTCATTAGCACTCTTCAAGAAAAATCTTGATGAGTGGATGAGAAATAGGAAATACACCCCGGGGATCACTTCTGTGTCTCTGCTCGACAGTGGCACAGGAAAATAACTTTCTTGGGTGGCGTAAGCCAGGGAACCCTTGTTGGCTAGGCTTGCGTAGGCCCTTGGGCCGATAGCCTAGTACCTACCTATGAACCTATAAAAGTGTTGTTAAAAGCTAAAAATACTACATCTGTGGGTCCTACCAATATACCTGATGCATCTTAAATAGCATGAAACACTGTTTAGCCACAACCCTAACAACACTGTTCAATCTCAGCTTCTATTCAAGTTTTGTACCAAATGAACGAAGAAGAGCTACACTCATTCCCCTACATAAGGGAGGACCTTCCACAGACCCATACGTCTGACCAGCCTCATATGCAAAGCCATGGACAAGACTTATCATGGAATTAGTCAGGACATAGAGAACCTCCAGAGAATGGACCCATCTCAGTTTGGATTCATCAAGAGCATGTCATGCTTACTCAAAGTGGTGGATTTTGAACAGGTCTTCAAAGCAATGGATGAAGGGAAAATGGTTCACACTGTATACCTTGACCTGGCCAAAGCTTTGGAACCAGATCCCTACACAGTCATAGCAGAATAGCTAAATAAACTGATATTAAGCCCCTATGTCACCCTTGGATTGCCAGCTGGCTCCCAGATAGTACGCAGATAAGTAAAATAGGGGACATTACCTCCACAATAAGACCAGTCACCACTGGAGTCCCCCAGGGTACTGTGCCGGGACTTCTCCTGCTTGGCGTCTAGTTTTCTGTAGTAAAAGCCAATACTGAAGGCTTGTGGCTAACCAGTTTAGTAGAAGACTGCCAGCTAGGGGCAGTCACTGAATTCCCAAAAGACTTAGCCATCCTGTCGGAAGGTGTGTCCCAAATAAATAACTGGTGCCAAAGTCATGAACTTAAACTAAATGCCAAAAAAATGCATTAATGTATCCTTTGGGAAGTCATCTACCCTAGGGAGCTACCACATTAACAATACACTCCTAAGAGTTGACCCAATTGTTTGGGATTTGGGAACTTATGTGGACAGCGAAGTAACTTTTGACCAATGTATGTCTATTGTTGTAAGAAAATTCTTCTATATTGTACAACTTATAAACAAAGGGATTGGGTCAAGATGTAGGGATGTAATTGTCTCCCTTAACTCAGCCCTTATTAGACCAGTCATTGAATATAATGCCCCCTTTGGCATGTATCTGTCCAGATGCGTGCAACGACTGGAATACCCACAGAGATGTCTTCCTAAAAAGATATAAAGCCTAAACAATATGTCATACATGGGCCTACTTAAAGCCCTGTCACCATGCTCAGTATTCTACAGACCACTAAGAGGTGATCTGTGTCTGGCATACGAGGCATCCTTCAACCCATTACTAATGGATTTACTGCACATCAGCAAGTAAAATGGCATCAAAAATACTCAGTGTAGGGATCTAAACCTCTTCAGCATTAACAGAATGGTTTTGAGAGACAGGTATATTTCATAGAGGGTGCTACTGCTGTGAAACAGACTCCCTATATTCAAATGCAACTTAGATCTATGGATGGAAAACAGAAACATTACCCAAAAACTGCCCCCTGTACTACTAATGGGCAGAGGTAGTTCCTAAATGCTTTATCTCGTGTATGGCTCCCCTAAAATTATCTGTGGTATGATTCCAGGTATTCGCATTAGGGCTAATATATAATTATTGACTATGGGATGAATAAGGCCAGTCTATAACCAAATGGGATAGGTTACTTCAAACACAAAAAGGGAAACTGGTTAGGCTTAAAATGGGCCACATGTGCAGCTAGCCTAGTACTTACCTATGAACCTGTTATTTATGTAATGTTGGACGGATGATAATTATACAAAAGAATATATGTGATATATAATATTTGTAACTGTGAAGATGTTAATATGGTTTGTTTTCCATTATGTAAATGTACGTTTATAGGCAAACTATAAAGCTGTTAAAAAATGAGAAATGTAAATGCAATGGCTAAATAAAGGTGAAAATTGGGCATAGAACCAGAAGCTTATTTATGTTTTCTTAGTAATACATTTATTGACTAGGCAGGTGGGTGCACTGGGTCCAAACATGCTTTTCAGGGATGATCTAGACCAAGATGCAAATTTAGAAACATAAGCAAGGACAAAACAGTGATGCAGTATATTACAGTATGCAAAAATGCACAGTGAAATATTTGCTGGATATTGTCCTACAACATTGTATGATTGTGTATAAAACAGTCAACTATTAATACAAATACTGTACAGTTTTAACATTGCAGTGAACCACCAGCTTGTCTCTGTAGCTGAGGCTCAGTAAGTTGTCCATCATACGGAGGTTGGAAAATGCAGGACGATCTATGAGTAGCTGACTTACCCAGGGTTGGCAAAGTAGCAACATTGGCATAATTTCTGAAGTGCTTTTTAAGTGACTTTTTACATACATTTAGAGATGTGATGGCCCTAATTAGCCTTAAAATTTCTTTATTGTTCTGGACTTATTTTGGAGTATGATCGCTCGGTAGTCTGTGCAGTAAAGGGAAGCATAATAAGGAGATTACTGTAAGAGTTTCTGAGGGAATAGGATGAGATTCTGACATGGAGGGATTGCTTGAGTGCTGGAGAGGACTCTTCCTTTAATTGTTTAAAGGTCAGCAGATTAAATAGGCAGGAGGCTCTGCTATCAACTGGGAGCCAGTTGTATTTATCCAGGGTGACACAGTGTTCCTAAATGACTTGCTATATTTTATTTTTTGTTGTATGTAGAAGATGTGGGTTTTGGGGGGAGTGTAAGGTTATCAGTGGAAGCAAGTATTCCAGTCTAGGAAAGAAAACATTGATCACTGCAGATTGCCTAGACCAGAGGAGTAGCTAGGTGTTGGGGATGCAATCGGGAAGATGTGTTTTCTTTTTTTTTTTTTTTTTTGTCAGTGCTCATGTAACCATGGGGATGAGCAATATAGCATGAAAATGTAAAGACCTGGCACTCTTCCTTAGGAGGGAAGGTGCATCAGATCAGAGAGCACACCTTTTTATTTGTTCTCATTTAAAGCATGAGCGCATCACAACCTGACGCCCCTCCTTACAAGGGAAGTAAGGAAAGAGTCCCAGATTGAAAAACAGTTCTTTTCCCCCCAAAATTTAACACTGAGGGGCACCAGAAAGGAGCTATGAACCAGGTGCGCTACATTTCTGGCCTGGACTTGTTAGTGAGCGAGTGAGAGATTTTGTGAGCTGGTTGAGCACCTTCTTTGACTGCAGTTCCACACGTGATATAAAAAAAAAATGTTTGTTCTACCAGAAGACACAGATACTGTTGCTGTATAATAAAAGATACAGATGTATAGGATTGATCACAGTTGAGAAGAGGCTGGGTGTTGAAGAGCCTTGTTTTACTCCCAAGTAGTATACATGTAGATGTATTCATATTTAATCTATTAGCACATATCAAATTTCGAAGAAGACTCAAGTCATTTTATCATGTGTAGGTGATTTTAGTTTGAGATGCTGATGATGGGTCTATATTATAACATTGAAGTGTTAGAACTTTGAATGTTATAATATAGAACCCAAAACCTCAAAGACTGACAACAGCGAAGTCGCGGAACATTGAATTCTTTCCCAGGGAATGAATTTGGTGGGCCGTTTCCACAGCTTCACTATTTTCTCCAGTGTGATGCGATCTCGGAGTTGGTATATTTAAGTGGGGGGGGGTGTGACATAGTTCGTAGTGTTTGTGTGTTTCGTGCTTTGTGCTGGAACAGCGATTTTTTTTCCCAGGGAAAAAAAATGCTGTTGTCAGTCTTAGGGGTTTTTAGCTTTCGTGGTTTTGGGTTCGATGTTATAGCATTCGAAGTTTTGCAACTTCGATGTTATGATATAGACCCACTGATGACTATTTCTTCAACAGATAAGATGATATTTAAGTGTGGAATTTCATGTGTGGGTTATTATTGGATAATGAAGACAGTAGTGAGTCTAACACTGAGCCTTTGGGCACCACCATGGAAGTGGTGGCAGCATCAGTATCTGTTGTAGCTTTGGAACTAGGTGCACCCTTTGTCAGAGAAGTGTCGTCTCTTGAGTTTTTGTAGAAGTATGTTGTAGTCTTCATATTAAAAAGCTCTTATGTGTTCTATAAACATAACACTAGTAAGCTTCCCTTTGTCAAAGCCCCTAAAGATGGTATTTGTTAGTAGGAGTATGTGCTGTCAGAAGCCATGCTGTTTATCAGAGTGGATGTCTTACTTAGCAGCGTACCCCAAAATTTGCTTAAATATTAATTTCTATAACAGTTTAGCTAGAGAGTCCAGGTTGGCTATTGGTTAATAGTCTTCATCTTTTTTGCAGGCTGATATATGTGGTAGAAATATTATAAAGGCTCTTTTGAAGTTTTGAAAGCATTTGTTGCAAAGTGAGAAGTTAAATATGTGTTTGTGAAAGGTCCTGCTAGAAGGTGTCGTTCCAGTTTACTTAGGGTGGGGAGCGTGGTGTAAAAATATACTGAACCATTAGTAGGGATTTTGTTAAGCTCATCCTTAATTTTCCTTTTTTAGTGATAGACCTAAAGTAAAGGTAGCTGTAGTCAGGGTAACTATGTAGTGGATCCATAGGTGTGCCATGGTCACATTTCTGAAAGACATTTTGGTATGTTGTGGTGAATCACATATATTGTCTTTTATGTCCTGAAGAGTATGAGGTATCATAACAAGATTCAGCACTAGATGACCTAGGCATCTGCCTAGGGCCTGTGTTGACTGGGGAGGCCTGACAGCTTTGTTTTCTGCCTAGGGCCTGTGCTGACTGGGGAGGCCTGGCAGCTTTGTTAAAAATAAATAAATAAATAAAATATTTTATAAGTAAAAGGAGCTCCAGCACTTCACAGAAGACTTTTGTAAAAGACAGCAGGGCATTAGGAGCTCGCAGGAGACTTCAGTAAAGCACAGCAGTTCCCCAGAAACCTCAGCATTAGGACAATGTCCTAATGTAAACCATGGGAGATTTGATTTATGATATCAGAGCAGCCAAGTGACCAGATGCAAATGGATCTTTGGAAGGGAAGTATACTGAGCAAATGGAGCAGAGCTATTACATTTCCATTCCAGTGAGTGCACTAGACAGAGGTATGTTTGTGTGTGCGTGTGTGAAAAATGGCCCAGTTAGGGGGGGCTGTCTAGTTAAGTGAATTTGCTCAGAGTTAAACCCTGAATCTTAAATATTGGCAAGCAATTGCCTTAAACCTCTGTACCAACTGCCAGGTGTCCTTTAATTTCATTTTTTTGTTTTGCATTTGTAAATCACTGAAGATTACAGTCTGTCAGTCATATAGTTTCATAGTTATGTTGTTCAGTGTCAGTAGTGGCTACTACTGCAGTGCAACAGGTAGCATGTTTGCCTTTGGTGCAGAAGGCTATGTGTTCTCTTCCCAAACTAGGTAGATCAGTTGCTAATACTACCATGTAGCATAAGGGGGGAAGTACTGCACTTTTGAGTGTATCTTTCTTTGGATGAGATGTCTAGTAACCTGTTGTCGGTTTGCTCAGTCATTTTCTATTGCATATCATTTTTTTTTATGTAACATAGGCAGTTTATTCTTCAAGGGCAGCAGGCACTAAATTTGTAGATGAAGCACTGAAATGCAAAGTTGTTTGCCAGCAGCAATCTCTTTATTAGTGATTTTTCTTTAATGTGGAATTATTCAGATGACTTTTACTTCTACAGAGATTGTGCATGTTGACTGATATTGGTAAATTATAATGATTTTAGTTTGAGTGACCTTTTATGGTTGAAATTTTCTGAAATAGGTAGTTTTGCCATTATTGGTTCATACATTATGTTTCACTGCTTACTGGAAAAATGTTCAAAGCTACAAATTTAAAACACCATTCTAACAAGTGGTACTGTATTGAACAATGAAAATAATTTAATACCATCAGGAAGGTGAATCAAAGAATGCATGCATTTGTGCATGGTCCTGAAAATGTGAGCAGGGGGGCCTATGGTTTGAAAATAGCTCAAAGGTGCACTTAAGCCACCGCTGCCAAGATGCATTTTTTGAATGTGAATTTCAGTGAATGTGAACAGAGAAGTTTACTGTTAATTCATGCTAAGATTGTTTTCATCATGAGACTGGATTGTTTGATTTATCAAATGGTTATCAGTATTTGTGCTATAAAATTCAAAATAAATGCTTTATATTAAATCCAAATATCTGTAATCATTATAAAAGTAAAGAAGACAATATTGTACACACTGGCAAATTTGAACAGTGTCTATGATAACTGGGGAGAGAAAGAGAGAGAGCTAAAGAGACAAGTAATGGGGAGGGGGACTGATCCATTACCCTACTTAGGGCCGCAGTTGACCATGATCTGGCTCTGTGGGGTGTAAGTTTTGAGATGGTAAGTCTTAAAGATTTATTTTGGAGTTTTGGTAATGACTAAGCTCCAGTATATTGCAACTGTACTGATTTGGAGGATATGGAAGAAACTCCGGAAATAAAATATTTTCCAAATAAAATCTTTTTGTGATTTGGATGTTTCAAGGGAGGGATGAAGTCAAAGAAGTGTGGAACTTTGGCTCTTGTTCACAGTAATTGTGTTATTTTAAGACATTTTAGAAACTAGTTTTTGAGGTTATTGTATATCCTCTGCATGTCTGCAAACACATTTCCACATGCATAGAGAACTGTGCTGGGGGACAGGATAGGAGGTTTCATCATGGTTCAAGTTTATACTTTAAAGTACTACCAGTGGTAATTTGGGCATATGTTAGGTATTACCAGTCTTTCCTGTGGACAGCCTGTATTGAGGGCATTTTTTTGGAGTATGGTATACATCATAATAATCTGTTTCAGTAGCTGCATGCCAGGATTCTTTTGACACTTGCTGTCATTCTAAGCTCATACAGTAAATGCAATTAAGGGTCATTTTTTCAGCTTTTGAAATTTAGCAACACAGCGAAACAAGTCCAAGATACTCAGGAACCAACACAATAATGTGAACGTGTTTTATTAAAGACGTTTTCGCTCCTCAAAAAAACGGGAGCTTCTTCAGACAAGTTAAAAAAGCGCCAAACCACTTTTTAAAATACTGGAGGGCTTAATTACATGATGTCATATCCTTGACAACCAGGATATTCTCAAATATCCTTTTAGTGTACAAGTAACTAAGTAAAAAGCAATCAGCATAAACTGACATCCCCAATCATTAAAAACATCAATTTTTCACTTTAAAAATCTTCCTAAAAGTAATGACTTTCCTTATATTGGAATACTATAAAAGGTGCTTAAATCATACACACAACCCCTTTTAAAACAACTAGTGTACCATCTAGATGGATTAAGTAACATTATCCGTTTTGCCCAAGTAACCTATATGTTATGGGTTGACAACGTTATTCCAAAATGCATTTAACCTAGGTAATACATTTAAAGAAACCTAATATATACAAGGTCATTTAAAACTCAGCCAAAACAAAAATACAGATACCTCCTAATGAATTTATTAAGAAGAAAAAATATATAAGTTATATAAGTTTAATTCCTTAAATAACTTTTGTATTTTAAAATAACAGAAATGTTACAGGCTTCGTTCAGTCCCGGGGGGGAAAAGGCATTTAAAAGCAATTGCCATTCTAACTCTTTGATTTCAAGCAAGAGTGATTGAGGGCCCCCCCCCCTAATTCCAACTTTAACTGAATCGATCCCATAAAAAAAAACTATGCCGGTATGGTCTAGACATGCTTGAAAGGGCATTATCAGTTTTTGTTTTTATTATATAATTATGTTGGTAAACACGGTCCCGCAACCTGCGGTCCGTTTTACCAACATAAAAAGCCGGACAACAGTTGCAAAATGCAATGTAGACTATTGACCTAGTGTCACAACAAATCTTGTGTCTGATGTAGAACTTATCATTTCTTATAACAAAAGAATTTCCTGTTTTTAATAATCTACACCAGTTACAAGTCCCACAGGAGAATGTCCCAGTTTGTCTAGATGGCACATATGAGTAATCTCCTGTTTATAACAATTCTTTTAAGTTTTTGCCCCTCCTAAATACAAAAGAAGGGAAAGGACCCAAAATTTCAAATAAGTAGGCATTATTTAAAATAAAATGCCAATTCTTCTTAATAATGGAGCACATATTGTCAATATGTTTATTATGTGTGATAATGAGGCTGATTTTGAAATCCTGAGTTGGAGAAATTTTATCATAATCAGTGCTACCAGTTACTTGAAGAAAAGGGCCAGGTTCGCTGCTATGTGTGGGTATTCTCAAGGGCTCAGTAATGAGTGAGGTACATTGTTTAGTACCTTGAAGGAGTGGTTGATAAAACCCCGAAGCTCTTTTACACCCGTTTTTTAGACGATATTTTCATTCTCATCCAAGGGAATTCTGAGACTGTAATTAACTTGATGGGGTACATGAATGAATCATGCACTTTTTTAACATTTACCCATCATTTTTCAGTTACCGAGATTGACTACTTGGATGTCAAACTTGTTAAAGACTTCCATAACAATCGAATTCTTTCTAGTATTTTCAGGAAGCACACGTATTGCAATGCCTTTTTACATTTTTCCAGCAACCACCCTTGGAAACAAAAGAAGTCCATTGTTAAAGGGCAATTAGTTAGGGCTACACGTATGTGTAATACCCTAAAGGCCTTTGAAGATGAATGTTCTACACTTAAGAGCATGTTTTTGAATAGGGGTTACCCTTGTGAACTTCTAGATAGTTTAATTGATGAAGTTTCTTTTAAAAGAGCTCATTATCACACATAATAAACATATTGACAATATGTGCTCCATTATTAAGAAGAATTGGCATTTTATTTTAAATAATGCCTACTTATTTGAAATTTTGGGTCCTTTCCCTTCTTTTGTATTTAGGAGGGGCAAAAACTTAAAAGAATTGTTACAAACAGGAGATTACTCATGTGTGCCATCTAGACAAACTGGGACATTCTCCTGTGGGACTTGTAACTGGTGTAGATTATTAAAAACAGGAAATTCTTTTGTTATAAGAAATGATAAGTTCTATATCAGACACAAGATTTGTTGTGACACTAGGTCAATAGTCTACATTGCATTTTGCAACTGTTGTCCGGCTTTTTATGTTGGTAAAACGGACCGCAAGTTGCGGGACCGTGTTTACCAACATAATTATGCCATAAAAAACAAAAAAACTGATAATGCCCTATCGAAGCATGTCCTAGACCATACCGGGCATAGTTTTTGCTTTATGGGGATCGATTCAGTTAAAGTTGGAATTAGGGGGGGCCCTCAATCACTCTTGCTTGAAATCAAAGAGTTAGAATGGCAATTGCTTTTAAATGCCTCCCCCCCCCCCCCCCCCGGGACTGAACGAAGTCTGTAACATTTCTGTTATTTTAAAATACAAAAGTTATTTAAGGAATTAAACTTACATAACTTATATATTTTTTCTTCTTAATAAATTCATTAGGAGGTATCTGTATTTTTGTTTTGGCTGAGTTTTAAATGACCTTGTATATATTAGGTTTCTTTAAATGTATTACTTAGGTTAAATGCATTTTGGAATAATGTTGTCAACCCATAACATATAGGTTACTTGGGCAAAACGGATAATGTTACTTAATCCATCTAGATGGTACACTAGTTGTTTTAAAAGGGGTTGTGTGTATGTTTTAAGCACCTTTTATAGTATTCCAATATAAGGAAAGTTATTACTTTTAGGAAGATTTTTAAAGTGAAAAATTGATGTTTTTAATGATTGGGGATGTCAGTTTATGTTGAGTGCTTTTTACTTAGTTACTTGTACACTAAAAGGATATTTGAGAATATCCTGGTTGTCAAGGATATGACATCATGTAATTAAGCCCTCCAGTATTTTAAAAAGTGGTTTGGCGCTTTTTTAACTTGTCTGAAGAAGCTCCCGTTTTTTTGAGGAGCGAAAACGTCTTTAATAAAACACGTTCACATTATTGTGTTGGTTCCTGAGTATCTTGGACTTGTTTCGCTGTGTTGCTGAATTGTTTATTTTCTGTTTTGCCTTCTCCCGCTTTTGAAATTTAGTAAAAAGATAAAAAAAAAAAAAACATAGAAAAAGGACAGTTTACCTCATTCTGCATTATTTAGGTCATTAAGTATATGAAGCTTACAGATTTTTAAATATTGATTAGCCCTTTGGGACTATGTTTGCTTAAACACACCAGAAAGGTTCACATTACATTATTTTTTTAAATCTTTTTGTCATCATATCTCTGAGAATAACCCCCCCCCCCCAAAAAAAAAAGGCATTTTGTATTCAGGAGATAGTACCGAATGTAATGCAGTAATACCTTATCTTCCACAGGCAAACCTAGGCTACAGGATAGCTGCACCATGCATGCAATATATTTGTAGAAATGTCCAGACGTTGCTTTTTACATGTGATTTTAAATTTCCTATGCTGACCTTTATCAACATAGTTAGCAGAACAGCAGCAACTCCGACCCATCAGAAGGGGATTGTCAGACCCACATAACATTAAGCAGTTGAACTGCATTCTTCAAAGTGCATTACTTTAATTTTATTCTGAACTTGGCTGTTGGATTCTGCCCAGACATCAGAGAAACCCTTAATGAGATATAGATGCATTCCACATTCATTAAGTTGACATTTATAGCACTTTGTTCAGTTTTTAGTCTCTTCTCCTTGTTGCGTCCAATTACAGCCTGTCCTCTTACAGGAACTTTCGGAACGGTATTATTTTAGTCATTGCATACAGAATGAGTCTAGATTTATAAGAAGGCGAGAGACTTTAAATGCTGGTCGACTTTCTTAAACACAAGTCTGTGACACAACTGAACACTTTAGTATAAAGCAGTCTTAACATTAATGAAAAAAACTGACTTTTATTTTTCTCTGATGTCATGGCTGTTGATGTTTTGAAATAAACTTTCTAAAAAGCATTTGTAATTATTCTTACATTATTGGAATGGCTATCACAGCAATTGTTTTAACATTTTTTGTCATGATTAAACTGTAAATACTTATGCTAGGTCCTTTACATGTGTTATGACAGTATTAATGTATTTGTATAAGAATACGTTTCATTGCAGTGCACCAAGATACCAGACTGTAAATAAAAACATCAGAAACAAACACTTAAAGATTCTCGGTTTAGGCATGAAACACAACAAGGAGCAGTAGTATTTTGTATGTTTTTTACTGCCATGAATGAAAGCTGTTGTATGTTAGGAGCTGACTCCAATGTTTGCCACTCCATGTATAAAAACAGTTAATCTGATAAAAACAGTTTATGCACCTCAAAGAAGGAATTATTTTAGGAGCTGTTCTTGCAAGAGCCAAAGCTTCCACAGGCATCAGTAACATGTACTGCTTCTACTGGAATGCAGGTTAATTAATATCTACTGCACACCTTACTTAGTTATTGCAGTTTGACAGTAAAACTGTCACAGAAATGTATGCAGTGTTTTCACTGAAACCTTGAGTTGTGGTACTGTACATGTCACTCATTAGTTTAGACTAGCTGTTCATTGAGCTTATGAAAAACTGAGGTGCTGATATTGAAATCCTTGATGCTTTGTGAATAAGTATGTAGTTCTAACCAGTCTCTCGAAATGTTAAGACTTAGATTTATTAGACTAATACACACTATTCATTGAAAGCATAGATGAATAAATTTCATGGTTTGGAAATGTTATGTTGTGGTTCATTTGATGTTGAAGAGCTTAGTAACAGACCCATGACTGTAATTTTGTTTGTTGTTTAATTCATTAATTAGAACATTTATATGGTGCACAGCAGTGTTCTGTTTTGCATCACACCAAGCAGATTAGTTAACTTGAGACTGTACAGTGCTATTATATGAAAAAAAAAGTGTGGCCATCAGTCTTATAATTTTTAAATGAACCTTTAAACACCATTGCCTCGTACCTCTCAACTGTCCAGATTTGTGCCTCATATATTTGGTGTGTTCCTCATAAAATTTTTGGTTTTCTTAAAAATCGCTAAGGATTGAAATTACAAAATAATGACAGACATATGAGTTTTAGACTTCATATCCTTCAGAAAATGAATACTAATTGCAAAACCTGTCATTCTGTCAACTTTCTAATTTTATAAGAGCATTTTTAAAATCTGCCCCTGATTTGGGGCTTTTGCCCCACTCCCCAGTTATTTTCACATTGTCCAGACGTCTTGCTGTAAGAAGTTAAGAGGTCTACTTGGCCTGTACTTTGATGCGTACTGATTTTTTAAAAGGAGACTTGTGTATTCGCATTTAGTGCTGTTGCTATTTTCTGTGTGACTTGTCTGTCCAACCACTTTGGCTTATGGCAGCAGTACTAGAGGAACATGCCTCAGCTTTAAAACAAAACAACATCACCATGATCAGGGCTAGAATTTCTTCCTAGAGATTTCCCTTTTGCTGAACAGTCTACCATTTGGTATTAAAATGCTATGTTATTAATGTAAAAAATTATCTGTATGCCTGGTATAATGGTAGCTCTTAATACTGGTTCTGGGAATATAGCACCTTCTGTAGCATGCTGTCTCTTACAATTCTATTCAGTAAGATTATTACTAATGTTTAATTTTAATTTTGCTGCAGCTGACTGAAAGAGTTTGGGACCATGGAATCTATCTGGGCAAATGTATGCCTGCTAATAGGAAAAAAAGGAACTTACCCTTCTGAGCTCCTTAATTAGTGCTATTGAATTGAAATTAATGACAGAATGTAATGTAATGTTGAGCACTCAGTTGTATGAAGTAGAGAAACAAAGCCCAGCATCGTGAACTGGGCCTATGACTCTTAATTCAGTTGTGAGAGAGTTGCTAAAATTGAACTGCTATTGGTAATTTTTTTGTCTGATACTCTTATTATGAAAAGGGAAAAAATAGCTCCTTGCTGATAAGATAAAAAAGTTACAACCCAGCTTATCATCTATTGAATAGTGGCTTGTGAGTGCCACAATCAAAATAGGGACTCTGGAGAGGAAACTAGGAGACCCTGAAGAACTCACAAGGAGGAGGAATATGTGGCTGAGCAGACTTCCAGTGAACGTGAAAAGTAGTTGCTGCATAGCTTTTATCAAGTCACTGTTTGCTGAGAGTCAGGCCTCCTAGAAGAGTGCATTCTAATTAAAAAGGCTTATTAGAGTTTCTAGTTCACTTTTCTTTAGCTTACTCTCACTTTGATATGCTAACCTTGTGAGAAGAGATCATGGGGCTCCTTTGTCAGCCAGGCATGGTATCAACAATGAAGAAGCCTGGGTTTATTGTGATGAAGATTTTAAATCTGATACCTACGGGAAAAAAAAAAATCAGAACGTCATCTTATTGGCGAGACTTTGCCATCAGAAGGGGTTCAAGTTCAAGGTAATATGCTATGCATATTTTAAGGTATTGCTACCAGTAACAGCAAAAGCAGTTGTATAGGTGTGGGAGACTAAGAAATTTCATTGAGGAATCATTGGACGTGGAACAGTGGATAGTGCATGGGGCAGCCAGTCTTGTAATGTCTGGGTGTTTATCGGAATGCTTCACAGACAACATAGATGCTGTGGACGTATCACCAGGTTACATGAGGTGTTTAATCAAACTGTGTGTAACAGTGTGTCACATGACATGCAGAAGCTGCATCACATTTACTGCATGGCCCCCATCTTCTAGATATCAAATGTATTTTATATACACTTTGTGAGCTATTCATGTGTTACTTACACTCATCATTTTAAAAATTATATTTATACTAAGCATACTATGGACTATTACTTCAAAAAATATATTTTTGAACATGTTCAAAACATTTTACTAAATGCTCCTTTTTGTTTATTAGTGTCATGGTCAGCTCTCAAACTCTCCATTTATCTTTCTGGTTTCTTCGGTGGTCTTTCATATCCAAATAATTTAGTAGGACTGTTTTCATTGGACAGCTAATTTTTTCCTTCAAGACAGTTTTTGCTGCACAATAATTACTCCTGGAAGAATTACTAGAGGAGCTTTTCTCTACAACTCTTAACTGTTATGGTTTTTGAAGTCTCCTTTTTGCTACTGGCTGTAGTTTGATAATGCAGACAATGCTTTAATCACATTTGTACTTCTTGTGTCTGTCAATGATGTGATTATTTCAGAGTACTTGAAATAATAATTTACACATGTAAAATACACAGTTTCTTAAATTGTAACAAATTTGTGCCTGTGTGACTGCTGCACTAGGTGTCTTAGCATTATGTTTGGAATGTTGTTATAGCATGCATTACATATAGCACAGCTGTTCCCCTCTACATGTATTTAAGTTGATATTCATGACTCATACATTATTCATTATACATTCTTCTTTACACGTTATTGTTGTCATATACGAGTCATACTCTGTCAAATAACATCCAACTTATTTGTGAACTTGTCAGCTTTTAACATTTAGCCTTGGATAAAACTTAACTTGTATAAGACTAAATGCCTTTCTTTACTGATGATTTTTGTTAGGTGAGATTTTTGTTGTATCTACTTTCAGTCCCTGACTTTCTAAGTCAGTGTCACTATCTGGAATTCTTCTACTTTTTCTTCTATCATTGTTAGCTATAATAATACCAAAATAATTTCTAGTTCTAATTCTAACTGTTCTTTGTATTTTTCTGGTAAATATATTCTACTCATCATATTTGCAATGCATAGCTTATCAGCTCTGTAGTTCACTTTCAGATCATTCTTCTGTGAATTACGTGAAACTCTCATCATTCTCAAAGGTGCTTTGTACAAAGACATTCTGATTATTATTTGCAAGGTTTGTGGTTCTGCTTCCAGCTGGCTGAGTATTGTTACATGACACATTCATCACATTTCTCAAATCCATGAACTATTGCAAATGTTCCTTTTCTAACCAAGCATATCTTTTTTGTGCATCTGTTAGTGCTTTTGACCCATGCCATTGGCCTGTTTCCTTTGAGAGTCCCTGCTGCTGCTGCTGTAATGTTCTAACTGCTGCCTGTTTGTACCAAAACTGGATGATTTATATGATAATATTTCAATACGTATGCTTCCGTTACTAGCTTATGAGCATGTCACACCTTTTGTCCTATTCATAACTCCATTCCCAGAGTGTAGCTTGCTCTAGCAGCTTTATTAAAGGCATAATTGTTTTGGATACATTACATTACATGCAAACTTAATAATATAATACATTATTCTTAAGAAACATCTTTTGTGCATGTTTGTCTTCTGCCTTTGGCATTTGCACATTTCATCTAAGTTCTTTTATATTGGCTTTCAGTCCTTCTGACATTATGAAATATATTTTTCACACTTTTCACTCTTATTTTACATTTGCAGTTATTAAACTTTGAAATTATGGTGTATGTACTCAGCAGCTGTTTGAATATCTTGTTTTTTTGTTTTTGTGTCTGGCTGGAAGTTAACAGATCATGAGTTATGTTTGCAGCATGTTTCAGTCATTCAGTTACATGTGCAGCCGTTCTTTTAACTCCCGTGCTGAAGAAATAATAATCCTATGTGTAGGGAATCTGTATCTTTGTGATAGCTATTTTAATTAAACTGAGTGTAGAGCTTTCTTTATCTAGCTTTATGAACTAGTAGAAACTTTGCATTTGGCATTGTTGAGACTGTTTTTTTTTCAACTGTAGCTAATTGGGGATATTTTTTAATTACTTTATTCAGATCTTGCAGATCAGTACAAATATAAATCTTGTATTACTTTCCAGCAGCCATCATACTTAACCATTTGTTAGCTTTACTTTTTTTTTAATGCTTTTTTTTTCATTCACTTCAGTTCCTCCTCTGTTCTGTACCTGAGAGATATCACCACTTTTCTTAAAACCTACAGTGGATATAAAAAGTGTACATACCCCTGTTAAAATGCCAGGTTTTTGCGATATAAAAAATGAGACCACAATAAATAATTTCAAAACTTTTCCTACCTTTAATGCGACCTATAATCTGCACAGTTCAATTGAAAAACAAACAAATATGTTAGGGGAAAAATATAAAAAAATAAAAAACATACAATAAGCTGGTTGCATAAGTGTGCACACACTTAAACCAATACTTTGTTGAAGCATCTTTTGATTTAATTACAGGCATTCAGTCTTCTTGGGTAGGAGCCTATCAGCGTGGCACATCTTGACTTGGCAATATTTGCCCACTCGTCCTTGCAAAAGCGCTCTGAATCTGTCAGATTGTGAGGGCATCTCTTCTGCACAGCCCTTTTCAGGTCACCCCATAGATTTTCTATTGGATTAAGGTCTGGACTCTGACTGAACCATTCCAAAACTTTAATTTTCTTCAGGTGAAGCCATTCTTTTGTGATTTGGATATATTCTTGGGGTCATTGTTGTGTCGAAAGATAAAATTGATCTTCATCTTAAGCTTTCTAGCAGATGCCTGAAGGTTTTGAGACAAAAGTGACTGGTATTTAGAACTGTTCATAATTCCCTCCACCTTGATTAAAGCCCCAGTTCCAGCTGAAGAAAAGCAATCCCAAAGCATGATACTGCCACTACCATGCTTTACCCATGGGGATGATGTTCTTTTGGTGATGCGAAATGTTTTTGCACCAAACGTACCTTTTGGAATTGTGGTCAGAAAGTTCAACTTTGGTCTCATCAGACCATAACACATTATCCCACATGCTTTTGGGAGACTTAATGTATTGTTTTGCAAATTTTAGCCGTGCCTGGATGTTTTTCTGTGTAAGAAAAGGCTTCCATCTTCCAACCCTACCCCATAGGCCAGACATATGGAGAATATGGGAGATTATTGTCATATGTAGTACATAGCCAGTACTTGCCAGAAATTCCTGCAGCTCCTTCAGTGTTGCTGTAGGTCTCTTGGCAGCCTACCTGACCAGTTTTTGTCTTGTCTTTTCATCAGTTTTGGAGGGACATCCAGTTCTTTGCAACATCACTGTTGTCCCATATTTTGCAATAAGTACGGAAACAGCACCAAAAAAACAAAAACAAAGAGAAATGTCACAGAACAGCTTCTTTAATGTTCCACCAAGACAGCTCATTCAGTACGTGCTTTTGTCTAATGCTAGACTTCCTCAGGCTGAATGAGAAAGGAACAAAACACATATTTTATAAAAATAAAGTTGAATAATTATTCAATTAATGCAAACAACACAATTTAAAGACATCTTTGTAAGCTCAAGTATTCCCCCTGGCCTCAATGACAAAGAAAAAATTTTAATTTATTTTAAAAGAAAAAAGTTAAAACATTAAACATTGGTAATATATGTATGCAAGTATTTACATATTTTTACCATTGTTTTTTAGATTGCATTTGAACTTGAGCTTTAAATTTTTTCTTTGTCATTGAGGCCAGGGGGAATACTTGAGCTTACAAAGATGTCTTGCATACATATATTACCAATGTTTAATGTTTTAACTTTTTTCTTTTAAAATAAATTACAATTTTTTCTTTGTCATTGAGGCCAGGGGGAATACTTGAGCTTACAAAGATGTCTTTAAATTGTGTTGTTTGCATTAATTGAATAATTATTCAATTTAATTGTTTTATTTTTATAAAAGATGTGTTTTGTTCCTTTCTCATTCAGCCTGAGGAAGTCTAGCATTAGACAAAAGCACTTACTGAATGAGCTGTCTTGGTGGAACATTAAAGAAGCTGTTCTGTGACATTTCTCTTCGTTTTTGATTGTCCCGTATTTTCTCCACTTTTTGATGACTGTCTTCACTGTGTTCCATGGTATATCAAATTCTGTGGAAATTTTTTGTACGCTTATCCTAATACCTTTCAACAATGAGATCTCTTTAATGCTTTGTAAGCTCTCTGCGAACCATGGTTTTTGCTGTATCAGGCAACTGAGTAAATGTCAGGGAAATCATACTAGGACAGCTGAACTTTATTTGGGCTTAATCAGAGTTTCTTTAATTGATGGCAGTTGTGTACCCAAGAAGACTGAATGCTGTAATTAAAGCAAAAGTTGCTTCAACAAAGTATTAGTTTAAGGGTGTGCACACTTATGCAACCAGCTTATTGTACTTTTTTAGTTTTTATATTTTTTGTTTGTTTTTTAATTGAATTGTACAGGTTATAGGTCACATTAAAGGTGGGAAAAGTTTTGAAATGATTTATTGTGGTCTCATTTTTTATATCACAAAAAACTGGCATTTTAACAGGGGTGCATATACTTTCTATAGCCACTGTGTATCACTGGCATAGCATCAGGATTTATTTGTACATCATAAACTCTTGGCAGACTTTTCTAATCCTGCAAATAAATCATCAGTAGGCATGAAGGATAAAATGTCTGTGCCTCTGTGGAGAGTTCAGGATGTCTATTCCTGAATGTGGGCAATTTCAGTCCTTTATTTCCATACTGTGAATTCATTTTACAAGTCCTAGCTTCCCATAAGCCAGATGGCCAAGAATATTAGGTGAGTTAGCAACTTTAGGTGCTTAAATTTGTAATAGGATATTGTTATTTTTGTATTCTCATTTCTGCAAATTTTGACCCAGTGGCTTAATTTTTGGCACCCTGACCATAGTAATAATATATACATTGCTCTTTGTTACATGCCTTTTAGTTCTAATGTTACAGTATTGTGTCAAATTTATTAATATGCTCTACATCTGTTTCTAATTTATAATTCAATATTTTTAATTAATTCTCAGTATTTGTTTCCAACAAGCAGATTTGTATTCTTGTCTGTGTGCCTCATATGCATTTTCAGACTTCTGTGTGTTGATTTTTCCAGTTTAGTAGTGCCCGCAAATGGTTCAGTTTTGTGTTTCTGCTTAAAACATGCAGGTCATGCTTCTTTTTGCTTATATTTGCAAAATAATCCTTCTACAAAGCATGCACAAAACTGATTAAATGAAAGACAACAGTGCTCCCACTCATCATGCTTACAACCATTAAATCCAAAAAACCAATGTTGTGGTGCAATTCCCAATATGGTCCTGCTTGATGTATTCCAAAACAGTGTAGCAGAAGACACTCTGTAATATACCATAATACACACTTTATTAAAACAAAAAAACGAGACTGGTCAAGCACTTTCGTCCCTAAACATTGGACTTCATCAGAACCATTTTAAATCATTACAATTTCACTTATATAATTAAAAAGTCATCATGTGATCCAATCATTAACCTAAATGTTTCTATCTTAAAGGTAAATCATACAATAAACCATAAAATAAATATCTACACAAAATAATATAATACACTATTATAAAACCATTGCGCTCTTCCTTAATATGGGTACAATAGAAGTGTGTTCATTGGATCATAGGAAGTTACTAGGCTATTGGCCCTGAGGCCCTTATAAGCCTAGCCAAGAGTTTAGCCCATGTTTAGACAAGTCAGCACCCAAAGCCCCTGTTAGGCAGGCAAACAAGTGGAATCCCAGGGGTGTATTTTCTGTTTCCCATCCAGTTATACAAGTTGTGCTTAAAAAGGGGTAAAGAAGTACTCTGCTTGACGTGCAAAGTGAGTCTATTCCATAGATGGGAGAGTCTTTGGGACACAAATCTGTCCAACAACTCCTATTAATGTCACAGACCGGATTGAGGTCGCGTGTGTGATTTACTTGAGTGGATCTTGACTTGCGGATATGCAACAGTCCCATCAAGGTGGGTTCTCAGATTGCTTTGTATGCCAGACAGAGGTCACCACTGAGGAGTTTGTATGAAACTGAGTAGAGGAACACGGCTTTTAGCCTGTGCAGGACAGATGTTTGAGGCCCTGGATTCTTCTGGTGAGATTTTCATTAATACCTGGTATCATTGTGGCATTTAACCTAAGTTGCCACTTTAATTCATGTTCTTCTACTGTTCTCCCAAAAACCATCCTTCTTACCTTTTTCAACCTTTTCAGACATGTCAAAAAGAAACCTACTATCCTGACCACAGTATTTACTGTGTTTAAAAAGAGCATTGTTCTCATCCTGGTTTTTAATGGCGTATAGATGTTCATAAATACGTTTGCGTAAGCTCCTAATCGTTTTACCAATGTAGAAATAATTACATTTCTGACATACAGCCATATAAACTAATCCAGAAGTACTGCAGTTACCTGTGTCCAACCTAACATATTGTGGAGGTTCTCCAATGACAACTTGTCTTTCTTATAAAATGTAACCACAGTATTTACACATACCACAATTTTTGTACCACCTTTGTTTGAGTGGGAGTCAACAACTAAAATAAATTATTACTAAAAATTGGGTTATATTCAGGACTAATGCAGATTTTATTGATGTGCTGGGTCAAAAAACACATTTTGTTTTTAAAACAGGTAGTAATTTACAATACTTTTTAGAACATCCTATGTTATCAGCTAGCATGGACAAAGGTGGTACAAAAAGCGTTAACGTTTTCAGCCAATTACCATTAAAGAGAGCATCCAAGGTTTATCTATAATATCAAAAAGGGATGCAGCATCTTTGAATTGTATGCCATTAGATCTATATCTGCAGACAGGAGATTGCCTAATTTAGATTACTGTTTCATTGATGAATGTGGTTCTGTTTACAGAATGAGTGCCTTACTTATGAATGTAAACTATGACCACTTTGATATACAAGGAGAGAAAGGATCCATAGTTTTCTTTATTGTACAGACGAATATCAGTTCTAAATCATGATTGTAAAATCTTTGAGTATTTTAGATACAAGTATTGCCCTAATGAGTCTGCAATTGACTGACATTGATTACTGCAGATTTCGGAGGTTGTCCTTTGATAATGGAATAAAAACGTCATGCATTACCAGGATATTCATTGTTGAGATTCCCCTATATTGGTACTTAGTCCGAATGCTGAGAGACAGTTGACAGAGTGGGCTGTAACTACTTGTTTGGGATTCTGATTGTCTTTAACTGCTTGTATAACTGTATGCAGTTATAGACTCTCTGTGTGGAGGCAGAGGCAAAAATCAGAGTTTTGGCATTCCTGTTGGAGCCCAGTCAAGTAGAGAGGCATATTAGGCAATTCCCTTTTGTTCTCAGTTTGATTTACTTTGCATCTTGAGCATTTGGTAATGTTTTTCAGGGCACTGGAGATCAGGGACTATAGTTCAACTGGATAGACCATCACATTTGCTGATGACATTCTGCTGTGCATTACAGATCCAGAATGTGGCCTGCAGATATTTTTAGTAAGTGACTTTATTTATTTATTTAAGGAGGTTATTGAGTTACGTGGTGAATCGGACAAAGTCCACAGCATTCTCCTTGAAACTTCTTTCCTCTTCTAAAAATAATAAATAAATCTTCTAAATCAAGAAAGAGAGCTCCATATCAGCAGTGATGTCATTTCCTTGAATGTTTTGGGATGATTTTGGGTTCTACAGTCCAAAAAGTTGTTACATTGACCTACAGTTTTGATCCTTATTAAATCTAGGACATATATTTAGTTAAATGGAAGACTCATTTACAATATTTGTCAGAAAAGTACAAATTATATGAATATAGATCCTTCCTCTGACCTGTATTGCTTTTATATAATCCCCATAGACATTCCTGAATGGTTTTTGTTGGCCTTGGAAGTGTCTTCACAACTTTTGTTTGGTAGAATATTCAGGCTAGAGTGTCCTGTGACAAGATGATCTTGGCTGAATTAAGTGGATTCTGATTATACTTCTCAACTGTACAGATTTTTGACAAATGTCCAAATTTTGCCACATATTTTTGGTCTGTTTTTTATAAAATCATGTTTTTTCTGGCAAATTAATGGCAAATCATTAATGATTTAAGTGAGAAAATAATGACAGCCATTTGAGTTTCAGACTTCATACCCTTCATTAAATTTAGGATAATGCAAAACCTGTTCATTCTATCAACCTTCTAAGTTTGTAAGAGCAGTATTTAAAAATTCTCCCTATTTTTGGTCCTCTGTCCCACTATATATGGCTTTGTCCAGAGTTCTTGCTCTAAGAGGTTTGACTCTGAGTTTATACTATATTTTAGGACAACATAGCTTATATTGGCACAGTTTTGCCTAATGTGAACTATTGTACTTGTTGAAAGGATTTGTTAAAGAAAGGAGGGTTTCAGGATGTGGGCCAATCTTACTGTGGATACAAGGAAAAATGAAGAGCAGAAGTCTCCATTACATTAAGCAATTAGAAATTTTAACAGTTGGTTCCAGGACAGGTTTTCGATAATGGGTTGGTTAAAATGATTGATTCTATTGGATTATCTCCTAGCAAAGCAGGACTAGGGAGCCTGTTTTGAGGCTGTAGCTGTTTACTGACTTTTTATATGGGGATCAGTGCCGATCAACAAGCATTTCATCAGCGTGACAGTCATCAACAACACTGCATATACTGTGTACACTACACACATTGCAGCATGCATCTTTTAAAACCTGGACATGTTACTTAGCTCCAGATTGAAAGGAACACTCTGGGATACAGGGAACAGGCTGACACATACCTGAAGATGTGCTGACAGGATTCATCAGTCTTTGCTATCCACACATAGACCAAGCAATCTAGATCTAAATTTAGGGGACTCAGGATTCCTTCTTCATTTGATTACCTGAGAGAGACATGTGCATTAGAGTCTGTTTGTTCAATTTTGAGACTGCTTGTGTTTTGAAATCCTGAATTCTTCCAACTTCTTCTGGGTTGTAGTCTTTTTAAGTGGATTGGGTGTTGCTTAGGTTCCTGCTTGAACCTAGGCTCAGACCAAACCTAGTAAAAATATCATCCTAGTTCTTTAATCATCTCTTCTATGATGCCATTTTTTTCCATTTTATCTGCAAAATCTGAAGATACTCTTTCTGTGCTGCTGTCTCTCCCAGGAAAGCTGGTGATCTGTTTCATTTTCTGTCAGATCGGCGTGAGAACTGGTTTCTCTGTCACAAAGCTTACTTGTCGGTGGTCTTGAGGGTGTTTAGCATTTCCACGAACCATGCCCCAGTCTTGCCCAGCTGAAAGATGGGGTGATCAGGGCATGGAGAGCTGGCTGGAAGGTGAATTCATTTATATATGTATTTGCTTTGAAAATTGGATGAGTCTGGATAGGCTAATTGTCTCTCTTCAGCAGAGGCCCAGGAAGATAAAGTCTCTGTAAAAATACATTCAACATACTGTTATTTTTATTTTAATTCCCTTGCAGTACCAAGCCTGATGGCTCCTCTACCTGCGCACAGCGAGCTGGTTCATTCCTTATTCGCAGGCAGCTGGGAATCCCCAGGCCAGACACAGCCCTATGGCCATTTCTTCCTGCTTGAGAATCCCGATCGGATCATCTGCTGCTCTGTGAAAATCAGGTGGTAGGGAGAAGCCCAGCTTGCTGGTGCTATGAGGTAGCCTACCATCTCCCAGATGGAGCACCCCCTTCCCTGTGGCAACACTTATGAGCTTTGTTGTAATCTACCCTCCGAGGAAAAGTGTGTCTTTGGCATGTTGAATTCCCCTTACTTACTGTGCAACCTACACCCAGCAATGTGGGCTCATTTGACTCGAGCTCTGCGGAAGAAACACCTAGAGCTCTTGCTAGTTGTACCCATAAGCAAGCTGGAGCTGCCTCCTCCTGCTTAGGTTTGGCAAGCAGTCTTTTTAGGGCATAAAGGGCCGAAGGACTTGAGTATGTTTTAGAAAGTACTGTTGAAACATGTAATGACTTTATCACGTGGTATGTATGTTAAGGGTTATAACTTGTTTAGAAACTTTAGTATAGATTACAGAAGCATATATTGGGTGGTGGTCACTTAAGATATCAGATGTTATACCTACAGTGATTATGTGGTGTGGACTTCTTATTAAAATTCAGTCTGATGCGCTTGTTTTACCGGTTGCTTTCTAAGTCCAAGTTGGGGTGCTTGTGAGTTGTGTAAAACCATGTATTTTTTTTTGGATTGGTACTGGTTTGACTGTTTCCCTGTCTTATGTATGTCACAATATATGTTTTGTCTCCTAATAACCATAATGTCCTCTTTATGTTGTAAGTAAGGCAAGAAATACTGTCTTCTAGAGTGCAAGTATTTGTGTTACCATAAGTAGGTCATTATATGTGCTATTTTGTGAATTCCTAAACTGAGGTTAGTGGGCAGCACCTTTGTTTTGTTAGAGTTAGCTATTGTTAGGGGAGATCTGCATAAATTTAAATGCTTTGAGTACATTATGTTATTTTGTACATCATGTTTGTTTTCTAAGTTGTTTGATGCAGATTATGTATCCAGGAGGCAGACTTTTTTCATCTTGTATATTTTTGGTTTTAATTAGGTTTCTGTTTCTGCAGGAATATCAGGCTGATATAAAAGTATGATAATAAAGAAGACAGTTCAGTTTTGAAATAAAAGCACTTGGATTGCCATACTGCAAAATAGTGATAAAAAAAGACCAAAACTACAAGAGAAGAGCGAATATCAGACATCAGTCTGATGCTTTAAACTTGTGTTTTGCAGGGGGGAACCACTGACAGTATTCTTTTTTTTTTCTTTGGTACACAAGTAAGGCCTGTACATGTAGCATGGGATCACATACCCTTAATTGATGTACAAGCTGTTATTGAGGGGACTGAGGTTTCACTTGGATTTGGGCAGTTAGTCTGTTGTCACACTGTTGCTATGAGGGTTTATTTTTGAGGCCATTGGACAGACTGTTCATTATCATCTCTATTCAAAGTGCCTACTGGGAAATTAGTACCTGTTTGAATGCATGTGTCTAATTAAACTGTCTGTGTTTTTTTTAATTTTATACTGTTTAAATAGGTAATGGTATGTTTGATGGGATGCTTAATTGTCCTGAAACAAATCCTGTACATTAGATAACATTTGACATGTGACACATTGCTTAAAAAATCCTGATCTAACAGGTTTAATTACAGATAATGAAATTCTCCATTAGAGGTGTACCAAATAAGCAGAGCAAAACTAATTAGTAGAAAATCCAAAGTACCCTTTACTACTAGTCAATAGAGTGGGTTCAAATTCCTGCGTAAAGTGCTTGTTCGCTTACATGTTGAATGCAACAAGAGACCAAAATAGTGGGGTAATGGAGTAATGCTATTTCAACACTAGAATGATTGCCTTACAGACCATAGTTATTCACTGTAAATAAGGATACAAATCACCCTAGTAAATCCTTACAAGAGGTGCTATAAACTAAAGTGTTTGTAAAGTTATTTACCGTATACCTCAACATAGGTGCTCTTCTTATTTGCCCAAGTTCTTTCAAACTGCATTTTAAGAGATTGTAGAAAAAATTATGAACCAGATTGTAAAGTGATATACAAAATGGTCATTAAGCTTGTCTGACAAGCCTTACAAAATTAACGCACTGTGTAAATGACTCCATGTAAAGGTTTACAAATAAGGCATTGATCAAAGATTAAATACTAAATACAGACTAGTTAGTGCTTTAAAAAGGTAAGACAGTGATCATGGTTGAACATGAAATACACTAGTTTCCCCCCTTACTGATGATGTTAAGAAAGAGAGTACTTATTTAAGGATGTAACAGTTGTAACACTCCTGTTTTGAGTTTTGTATCTTTAAATGAGAAGCTTTTGTCGCAGATAACTGCTTAAGATGGTTGAAGACTGAGATCTTCCATGCATTTGAGAAAGTGAAAAGAAAAGTTTTAAATGCATGTAATGGCATAGGTGAGAATAAATAAGGAACTGACAAATACACACCTTTCCTGTACTCTGTAAACAGTGTCTTCAACACTTGCTTCCATGAGTGGGCATACCAGATCATCACACACACACAATCACAATGCTGCTGACACACTACCCCTTATGCTTGCCCTCCCTGTGCATACATTCCAGACCATTCTTGGCTGAGGTTCTTCATATTGATCACTGCTGCAGTAGCCTAAGCTGTATGGGTTATATCCTGCAAGGATATAACAAGCCAGCCAGCTTCCAAAGCTTCAGGACAGCTACCATGCAGCTAAACCAGTAGTCATTTTGAGGTGACTAAAAAGTCAAGTTTTGGCATGGTACCAAGCCGTTCAGAGCTTTCCTGCCACAGAAGAGCACAGGAAGAAGAAGAAAAAGATTCAGAGGAGAGCTCAGTTTCTGATTCTTCTTGTAAGGGTTTCTCTTTCTCTGAGACTGTTCCCAGAATGTCCCAGTGTTTTCTGTGGGAGAACACTGAGGTCTGTCAGCCAGTCCTTCAATAAATACTATGAGCTGTTACAGATGGAATTTCTAGAACCTTCAGCTGTTCTTCCAAATCTGTCAGCTTTAGAGGATGTGTGTGTTACTGCCTGTAGTTTTTCGTCTAGTCAGCCAGCTGCCTCTAAAAATGCAAATAGGATGCATAATGTTCCTCAGTCTAACTTTTTATATGCACTTCTCAAACCTGATCCAGCAACAGCTATAGCTATAGATAATCCTACTGCTGCTAAAACATCAGTTAGTTCCAATCCTACTCTTTCTGATAAGGGAGGGAAGATTATTGACAAGTACTAATCTATGAACAAATCTATTAATAATTCTTCCAGGGCTGTAGCCACTAGTGCTGTTTTGCCTGGATGCATTCTCAAAACCTCCCAGATGGTGTTAAAATTGAGAGATGTTAATGTTTGCTTTGAATAAAGATGTAGTTTTTGGCCCCTCTGCTACAGAGGCTTTCAAAAAGTGGGATGAGAGGGGTAATTGATACAGATTTTTCAGCCCTTCTTTTCCAATTTTTCTAAGGGATTCTGTAACCCCTCATACAGTTTTGACAGTAAATAAATAAAAAATAAACAGTTTCAACAAAATGCAACCAGACAGACATTTAAGAAATGGCAAGGGGGTACCAAAAGGATTTCAGGAATCCTCCAAAACTAAGGACTGTTTAAGGGACCTTGTACTTCCCACTCAACCTTACAATTCCTTTTCCTTTTCAGAAAGCATGAATTCCCACTTTTCTGTTTGGCAGTAGTTTCAGACAAATGGGTTATGAAGATCATTCATCAAGGTTACAGATGGCAGTGAGAGGGAATTCATCCTTTCCAGGGGGTAATCCATCATCAACTGGACCAGATTTTAATATTTCCACCAATCCTTCTTCACATGCTGTCTCAGAGAGTGATAGCACTAATTCCCCTTTCCCAGGTGTGAAAAGGTTTTATTCAAGGATGTTTTTAGTGCCAAAGCAAATGCTTGGAGACCAGTTCTTGATATTTCTTTTTCTTTCTTTCTTTTCGAAACTTGTTTGTGATAGTCCCCAAGTTCAAAATGTTGTCACTTAACAACCTGTTAACTCCTCTTCCTCATTCAAGTTTCCAAGTAACTCTAGATTTAAAAGATGCTTATCACATTCCTGTTCATCCAGTTTTCAGATGTTTCTTACATTTTTGTGTGTCTGGCATAGTCAGCCTAGGATGCCACTCTAGCAGGGGCACTTTTCCAGTATTTGTTTATTTTTTTTGTAATAAACAATTGGTTTCTTTTAAATATGTTGAATGAATACAGGAAAAATCTGCAGAGTAGGACAACTATGAGAAAAAAAGAAGAAAAAAGTAATCTGGATGGTGTAGGTAGACTGGAAGGGGGGGCATTGGGTAGTGTGGGGGGCATTGTGGAGCCCTTTTGCCTAGGGCACCAATTGACTGAAGGCCAGCCCTGGTATTTGGATCATATTATCAGTCCTCTGCCATACCCTTTGGACTATACACTGCACCAATAATGTTCACAAAGTGTCCAGCTCCAGTAATAGCTCAGTACAGGCTACAGGGTATCCACGTTTTTTGTATTTAGATGACTTGCCTATCTTTGCAGAGTATTTTAAAAAAGCATAATTTTTTCACTTGGGTGAGAGATCTCTTATATAAACTGTGATACCAGGAGAACATTCAAAAGTTTTTTTGACTTGTCCACACAGGATTGGGTTCCATGGGAGTCAGCTAGACACTTCAGTTCAAAGAGCCTTTTTTCAACAGGAAGAAACAGATCTATATCTAGATCTGTTTTTAAGATTTTCCACTCAGAATCTAGTCACTGTGAGGGAATACCTCAGGATTTTGGATCTCATGACATCTATGATTCTCATGATATCTCTGGCAAGACTCCACATGAAAAAGGTACAATGGTATCTGAAGTCTCTTTGGTCCCAGCACCAACATCATTTGTACTTTCAAATCTTAGTGCTGGTGTTTATCAGAAGGGATATCATATGTTGGAGACAGCAAATATCCTTAAATCCAGATCTCCCCTTCTGTCTCCTTTCCTGTTCCAAAGCAGTCAATCACCACAATTTCCTCGGACTTTGCTTGGGGAGCAGTTTCAGGAGGGATAAAGTGCAAGGTGTCTGGGACACCAAGAACAAATCCAAGCAGGTAAATATAAAAGAGAAACTTGCCATGGTCAAGGCACTCAACTCTCTGAATCATCTTTGACCCCAGGACTTTTTCAAGTCGTTACAGACAATACCTCAGTCATGTGATGCATCAGCAAGCCAGAGGAAACCAGGTTGTACCTCCTTTGCAGACTAGCTAGGTTAGCTTTGTCATGCAGCTTCACAGGACAATCTCATTCTACAGACATCGTACATTCCATCAGAGTAAAATTGTGTGGCAGACAAGCTGAGCAGGACAGGGGAAGACCCACACAAATTTAAATTAGATCAGGGGTCTTCCATGATTTGAGCCATCTGTGGTGAGCTCCTCATGTAGATCTATTTGCATCCACTCTGAACCATCAGCTGACAAGATTCTGCTGCAGGACTCCTTGCTAAAAGGCCTTGAGGACAGATACCTTTTCTTTTCCTTGGACAGGAATGTTCCTGTATGCTTTTCTACCCTTTCCCCTGATATCCAGGATAATTCTGAAGATTCACAAGTAATCCACCAAGATCATTGTGATGACTCCTTTCTGGACCAGGCACCAGCGGTTCTCACTTATTTTGCAAATGGCCAGGGGCAATTACCCAAAGCTTCCTCACAGATTGAATGTGTAAAAACACAACTGAAAACTGTACTTTTTTAATGGGGTTGGAGCATAGGATTTTAAGCCTCTCATGGCACAGTCATCCTCCCTCCAAATTCGTGGCGAGTTAAATAGAAAGTAAAATTTACATAGCTGATAAATGTAAAAAGAAAAAAATGAACTCAGGTATGTTTGGAGGGAGCAGCTAATGTAAAACTAAGCAGTAAAATGGTCAGCTGATAAAATATATTTCCCTCTATTAGTTATTTATTCATTCATTCATTAAGTTACAACCTGGGGGCAAAAGCATAAAGTATTGCACAGGTACAAAACAGGAAGAATGAGAATTTAATTACTACATACATCATTGTTGTGAAATGGTAAAGACCGGATGCAAATAGAATATATAACTACTAAGACCAGTTCCTGGGTTTTCCTGAACATAAATTGGATGGATTTGTAGAGCATCAGAAAAAGAGTTAGATCATTCATATATATATATATATATTTAAAAGCTTAACTTATCATCAAAATTCAACCATGGTGTAACAGAGGTTACACAGTCATAGTAATCTGGTAACTAAGAATATCTTAGTGAGGTATATATACTAGCACAAAATTCAGGATTGTACAAGGATTTTAGAGATTTCAGTATAACATTCTGCCATGTTTTATTATAATAGATTTCTGTAAGGGAGTGGGTAAATCACTTTTTCTTATGGCATGGACAACTTAACGAAATTAGCAAACAAACATACTTGTGTTTCAAAAACATTACACCTAAAGTAAACATTTTATATATTTCTCCATAATAATGACATTTTCTGTCACTAGAAAAGTGCCACCATTAAAAATAATGGAACTGGTAAGGGTTAATTGGCCTCACCAGCTTCCACGTTGAGCTGAATGTGAATAGAATGGCATTTTCAGGTGGGTAATGCATCTGTGTGTCCAGATGTAATACACTGAAATGTTTAAAATAGTGCCTTGTTTATACAGGCACTGAATGTGTTTGCACAGGTGTTCAGTGTTGTGTTATATTCAGCTTCTTTGAGAGAGTAGTGTGTCTTTGTTGAAGACACATAATGTACCCATTGTTCCTGTATTACAACAACATGATATGTAATTGTGTGTGTGTGTGTGTGTGTGTGTGTGTGTGTGTGTGTGTGTGTGTGTGTGTGTGTGTGTGTGTGTGTCTATCTGTGGGTGTATTCAAGAATATGAAATGGCATTTGCTCAGCTATGGATTGGTGAGAATCATTAGATCAAATACTGTTCAGCTGACTGGAAAGCATAGCTGTAAACTGACTTGCAACCCCGTTGCAGAGCCAGTTTCACACATTCAGTGATTTGTGGTATAGTGAAATAGGCTGGACTTTTTGTGTTGATGTTACCTGATATATCTCTGTGCCTATGTGTGTGTGCATGTGTGTGACGTGTAAGATTCCTTTTAAGTGTGGTTGAATACTGAGGTTGTTCATGGCACAAGCAACTGTAAACTCGGGTGGTGGCAAAGTACTGGTATTTTTGTAGGTGAATATGGTACAGTGGGGAGTGGGAATTTGCTCTTTCCTCACTGTTGTTTATCTTAGTGTTGGTATATTTAAGTAGCAGGAAGTGCGGAGGTTCAAAGGTGTTTGCCCCTGCAATAAACACTTGTAGACAGGTGCAGTTTAGATAGGTGTTTTATTTTCAATGGGCTATGTTTCAATCTGTTTTCATAGGTTCCTAGGTGGTTACTAGGCTGCCATTTAAATCTTGCCAAGCTTACGTCAAATTTACCACAATATTGCTAACATCTGTGCTTACCCAAAGGAATTTTACGGTTATGATATAGGCTTGTACCCAGCAAGCGCTCACAGACTGCACCTGTCTATTAGGGAAATAGGTGCCAAACAAGGGATAAATTTACGATTTCCCATTCATTGGTCCTAGTTACATTTGGATATGGTTAGGGATGAAATTTGATTCACATGGATGGGAAGACAGTTCCAGAGAAGAGGTAATCTTTGAGACACACACCTATCTCTCCATAATGTCCTGTTTATGTCACAGACAAGGTTTAGATCCTTAGAGCAGGTATATTTCCTTCCATATCACTGTTGTAGTATTCATAACAGCAGGGAACCCCCGCCAAGGGCGGCCTGATGTCCGGCCAGTATAACAAAGCCTTTAAGTTGATTTAAGGTCTGCTGTACATAACACTTACGCTTCTCGCTTAATATAGAACATAAAGGTGACATCCAGACATTCCATCCTCAGAACTTTTTTGCCGCCAGTCCGAACTCCATCTCTGATCATCGGTGTGATCGCCCGAGTCATTGCTGGTGTACCAAGCCATTCAGATAAGTGCCCCATTTGGGTTTTCTGTTTATCTTCTTTTTACTTTTGTATTGTTGTGGGGTTTAATGTCATCCATAAAGGGTAAATGCCAGTGTGGGAGACAGATTCCCCATAAAGACTGTCACGAGCAGTGCTTGTTTTGTTTAGGTGCTTCTCACAATCATACATCCTGTACTGTTTGTCAGGTTTTTGTTCCAAAGACCTTATGTAGTCATCTTTCATCCCTCACTATTTATCTCAAAAAACAGTGTCTAAAACTTTTAGCAAAAGACACTATGGTGGGTACTTCCTGGCCTGAGGGTCAGACATTTTCAAAGAAGAAAGTAAAAAAAAAATCAGGTCAGATTCTTCAGCTGTGCCCTCCACATCAGACATCTCTATCAAGGCCAATGAAAGCCTGGATATTCCCCTGGTTCCTGGGTTAGATTCTTCTGCCATGACTGTTTCAGAGGCTGGCATCAATCTAGCTGCTTGCACGTCCTTGGAGGCCTTGCAGATGTCCATTTCAGATGTCCGGGGGTAACCATGGCTGATTATCACTGAAGGACTTAGGGGCTTCCTCAAATACTGGTGAGGGAGGCTGAAGGACCTAGGGGCTTCCTCAGATAATGGTGAGGGAGGAAGTCCCAACTAAGATTATTGAGTTTAAGTCAACATTGGCGCCTTCTACATTTCATAAGATGGACATCCCCTTAAAAAAGAAGCAAAAGACAAAACTTGTTTCTTCTGCTCCTAAGGACCCTGAAAATGAATGGCAGAATTATGCATAGGGCTTATTTAATGCTGTCATGTCCTTGAAGCCTCCTAAGGTGGTCTCTGTTCGGGTTCCTCCTTGGTCGTCTTCCCCTCTCAAGAGATCTATGGATCAGGATTCCTCTGAAGAAGATGAGGATTTTGATGAAGACTCATTGGTTTATTCTATTCAGATTCCTTCCCCTCTGGAGTATGGCTCTGATTAAGATGAATATACTAGTCCTGAATCTCCTTTTGAGGGGATTTCTTTTGGGATACCATTGCCAGTAGATTGGAGCTGTTTAAATGGGATTGTCCCCAAGTGTCTAAAGTGCAGAAGAGATATTATGAGCTCCTTCAAATGGAGTCTCCTAGACCTTGTGCTGTTCTTCCTGTTTTGGCTGCTTTACTGGATGCCTTCTCTTCTGCTTCTCAGCCCCCTGCTCCTAAGAAACTAGACTGGTTTTATAAAGTGCCTGATGGCTGCAAATTCCTTTACAAGTGTCCATCTGCTGACCGCTCAGTGGTCTCTGTGGCATCTGACAAGCCTTCTGAATTACTGCCCTTGACTAAGCTTCATCATGGAAAGCCTGGTTAAAAAGGTTTATACTTCAGCCACCCTAGCCTTTGGGCTGTTAATTATCAGACTCATATGACTAGATATGTTTTGGCTCTCCTTTCTCAGGCTTGTCAGGTTATTTTTGACCTTCCTGATTCTAAGGGCAAGATTTCTGCCTTGTTTCTGTTTGGAGCTTCTTCCCAGGTAGCTCGCCATATTACTAAATGCAGTTATGATGCAGTAGATGCTTCCTCTAAGGCTGCTGCTTCTGGCTCTGTTTTGAGGAGATGTTCCTGGCTACGGCTTCAGCCTCTGCCTGATGACACTAAGGCTACATTGCTGGATGGTCCTCTGGACAACAAATGTTTGTTTGGTGCTGCTGTAGCTGAAAGTACACCATAACTGATATAGCTATCCTTATCCTTCATACTTTCTTTTGTCCTCTACCATTTAAACCTTCCTCCTTCTACACTTACCTTAGCAGTCAGCATCTCACTGATGGTTTTTACAGGCTTTGTTTTCCTTCACTTTGCTGTTCCCGCTCCGTTTACCCTGCGGGCTCACTCCGCTCCCCTACCCCCAATTTCCACCCACCCCCGTAACCCTTAACTTATACTCACCTAACCCCTCATACTTTCTCTGTACCTATTACATTCCACCCCTTTCACCACCACCCACTTCCTACTCCCTCCCCTACATACCTTCTATCACCACACACTTCCCTTCCATTTTAATAAGGCTATACCTACTCCTATACCTTTCCAGTAGTATGTATCCACTTTATCAAATCCTCAACATGCCTACTGAACATACATCCTTCTCAATGCTACTATTACTGCTTCTGAACCTTACTTACATCCAATACCTTACCCAGCTCAACACCATATCCCACACACCATTCCATCATACAACCAACTCACTCCCCACAACACATTTACCTCAATATCCCCTGGCCTGTGTCTCATTAAGAACCATCTACTTTTTTGCTACAAGCTACCTAATCTTTATAATATCTCTAGCCCCCCTCTAACCTCCAAAACCCTTACTAATCTAGCAAGACACATCCTAGAGTCAAAGCAGTCCAAATACCTCTTTAGCATACGCCAACATCTAACAACCATACTACTATCTGGAGATATACACCCTAACCCCAGCTCAAACACTACTCCCTTTACATCCAAATCAATCCTTCTAGCTTCTCTAAATGGCCAAAGCATAGCTAACAATATTCCAAACCTGCATGCCTGGCTTCTTCACAACACACCTGACATCTTAGCTGTCTCAGAAACCTGGTTAAAACCTCATATAAATGATGCAGAAATAGTACCACCTAACTACTCCATCATCAGAAATGACAGGGCCCACAAAAGGGTGGTGGAGTAGCTCTACTCTATTCATCCTCCCAATTCATTACTCCCTATAATAAACCAGTTCCCCACTTCACCAATGCAGAATTAATACTAGCTTTGTTTCAGTTAAATAAACACAAGCACATATGCATAGCCTCCCTTTATATTCCACCTGGAGACAATATCTCAGTACTTGAAGATATCCTCTCCTGGCTTTCTTCCAGTATCATTAATGAAACTATTATCCTGGGTGACACTAATATTAATTGGTCCTCCATTCAGTCCCCTACACACCCCCTAAATATCAACTTATATAATTACTCTCAGCTCATCAACTGCATTACCAGACCCTCTAAAGACTTCTCCAGTGGTAGCACCCTAAACTGGATATTAGTCTCTCACCCTCACTACTACCCTGAAAGTGGTACTCTTCCTGATTCCCTCACCGACCACCTTCCCATCTTTACAAGGCGTTTTCCGTCTCCCTTACAAATTACTCACAATCACATCACCACTCGCTACTTAAAGAACTTCAGCCCTAATGTCTTCTCTAATTCCCTAAAATCACTTAATTGGAACCCTCTAAAAACTCTACCCTTGGAAAATGCTGTTGCACACTTTAATGAAACTTTCCTAAAAATACTAGATATTTTTGCCCCCACAAAAAAACAAAAGAATAAGAAACAAAACTGTCCCCTGGCTAACCAGAAACACACTAACCACCATGTGCCTTCGAGACAAAGCCTGGGCACATCACCAAAGAAACAAAACTCCCACCACCCTTAATGAGTTCAAAGTACTCCGCAACAAAGTTAAAAAGCTTATCACCACAGACCGACAGAATTACTTCTCCTTACTTCAAAACAACCATAAAACCAATCCACAAAAATTCTGGAAAGGTATCACTACACTCCTAAAAGCTGGCACAACTGAAAACCCAAGCCCTGACCCTAATGCATAAGATATTGATTTGGCCACCCAATTCAACTCTTTTTTCATTGAATTTATTTCCAAACTAACCTCATGCTTCTCTAACAACACTTCTCCCCGTAATCCTGCATCTCCTGTCTTGCCACCCTCTTCATCTCCACTCTATACTCAGCTCTACTTATTTTCCATAAAACCCATTCCTACTGCTACCATAAAAAAAGTCTTGCAAAAGCTAAAACCATGCACCAATGCCCCCGATAATATCCCCTCTTCCTTCCTTAGCACAGCTGCCGAAGCCATTGCCTTCCCCATCAGCATCCTAATCAACCCCTCTATCCAAGAAGGCATCATACCCCAACTCTGGAAAAAGGCATTCATCATTCCCTTCCACAAAGGGGGCAATAATAACAATATTACTAACTTCTGTCCCATCACCATCCTCTCCCCCATCTCAAAACTCCTTGAAAAATGTATCCATCTTCAATTCCTCCCCCATCTCTTAGACAACAACTTATTAACTCCCACCCGACACGGTTTTAGACCCAATCACAGCACTATGACAGCCCTCCTATCCTTCTTGGAGACTGTGAATAAAGCCAGGGACTCTGGCTTGACTGTATCTACTCTCTTACTTGACCTCTCTAAGGCCTTTGATACTATCTCACACAACCTTCTCCTTACTAAACTATCTAACCTAAACCTATCCCTTTCCTCTCTCAACTGGTTCACCAGCTATCTCTCTAACAGGCAACAAGCTGTCAAGTGGAAAAAAGCCATCTCCCCCTTCCGCAACACTCACACTGGTGTCCCACAGGGCTCCATGTTGGGTCCCCTCCTCTTCAATATATTCATAAATGATTTCTTCCACTCAATCCCTTATGCTAACCTTATCCAATATGCAGATGATTCTATGATTATCTGTGCTGCCACATCCATCACCACTCTCTTAAAGCTGACTCAAGACGCCTTCTCTACCACAGAACAGTGGATGAAAGATAATCATCTAGCACTCAATACATCAAAAAAACAAACTCATGCTATTTACCCCCTCCAAAACCAGCACCATAGACAGAAACCTATTCTCCATTACCAGCCAGAATAGCACACCTCTTGAAGTGGTATCTGAAACCAAACTATTAGGGGTTCTCATCGATGACCAACTTAAATTCAAGTCCCATTTACAACTAAACTTAAAAAAAAACCACCAAAAACTTGGCATGCTCTATCGACACAATAGATACCTCACTACATCTACTAAGCTCACTCTCTCTACTACACTTCTCATCCCTTCCCTCCTTTATGGTGCCCCTCTCCTTACAAACCTACAATCATCTCTCAAAACAAAACTATCCTCCTGTTATAATACAATTGCCAAATTTGTCACTAGCCACAAATCATCAAACCATCACTGCGTATCTCTCCAGAAACTAAACTGACTAGAACTTCCCAACTATCTGACCTATACCCAGCTTACTTGTGCACACAAACTAATTTTTCACCCTTCCCTCTGAACTTCCCTTTCCTCTTCCTTTAAAATACACCACCCAGAAAGACTACTAAGATCTAACAACCAAAACCTAATAGAACTGTAGAAACCCCTCCACCCCCACACAACAAAACCCCCTTCCTATCCTTTTCTCTGGCACGCCTATGGATCTCCCTCCCTCCATCCGTACCACCGCTAACCTCCCTTCATTTAAGAAATCACTTGACTCTCATCTAACACTGAAGTGGGAATGCTCCTGCTCCCACCCCACATAGCCTATTCCTCACTTCATACAGGCAACCGTCCCATATATTTCCATACACCAACTTCATACTTGCATTTAACAAATAATAAGCCAATTGTAAATAGCTTCTTATAATTCTCAAAATTGACTATTCCTTTATAAGAAACTGTATATTTACTAATTCAATGTTTTCTTTTACTAAATGTAATCTAAAAATTTATTTGTAACAGGAAAAAACCTTGACTTGTCTTGAAATCAAAATGTATTTTGTAAATTAATGTAATCTTTGCTTTGTTTCGGAGCTTTTCTCCCCAGGACTCCGTTGAAAATGGGTTCTTATTGGCCCAATGGACTATCCTGGTTAATCAACTGCAAATAAATAAATGCAAATAAATAAAATGTTCAAGTCCCTGCAGGAGAAAGGCAAGGAGGTACAGGATCTGAAACATATTTTTTGTTTCACCAGTGTCTAAGTTCCACAGAAACTACTCTACCCTACCCTACCTAAAGTACCAGCTTTTGTTAGAAGGCAGTCTTGTCCTCCTCCTAAAGGCAAGCAAGGTGGTAGGAGGGTTCCCCCACCTATGTCTGCACAGAACCTACATGCTCAGAAGCCTTCCTTTCCTGATAAACTAGGTGCTGTCTTACTACCAAATTCTTCCCAGCCCCACATTCCTTTCTCTTTGTCTTTCTCTGTCTCTTCCTGTCTGGGTAAGCATAACTCAAGATTCTTTGTTTCTTTCCGTCATTCGCCAAGGGTATTGTATAGTTTGGAAATCTCCCCACCCCCCTTCATGGGCATTCCTCAGCCACCTCTAGAACAGCTAAGCTTTTTTTCCAGAGGTGCTTCAGGATCTTTTGATTTGGAGAACTATTCATTAGGCTCCAGCTGCTTAAAGGGAAGGGGTTTTATTCCAGAATGCTTTTGGTCCCCAGGAAAGAAGGCACTTGGAGAACCATTCTGGATCTTTCTCACCTGAACACTATTCTGAAGTTTCCTTCGTTTTGAATGTTATCCCTTCGGACTTTGAGGAAGCAGTTCTCTGGATCTCAAAGATGCTTAACTCCATATCTCTATTCATCCCCTTTTCAGGAAGTTTTTACATTTCTCTGTTACTTCCTGGCATTTTCAGTTTTCTGCTTTCCCCTTTGGCCTCTCTACTGCCCCAAGGGTATTCACCAAATCCAAGCTCCTGTGATTGATTTTTGCAGGATTTAGGGGATCCAAGTATTTCCTTATTTGGACGACCTCCAGTTTCAAGCACCCTCTCTAGAGATCCTTTTACAAAATCTTCATTTTGCCATTTCTGTTCTGCAAAGCCTGGGGTTCACAATGAACTTCAAAAAGTGTTTTCTGAATCCTTCTCGGGACCATGTTTTTCTGGAATGCAGGATTCAGATGGTGACTATGCAGGCAACTCTGCCTCCTCTTAAGGTCTTGGCACTCACTCATTTCCTTCGTTCAAAATCTTCTTCTTCTGGCCTCTATTACAGCCAGGGAGATTCTGAGAGCTGAGGGTTTATGGCATCCACCACTCCTATGCTTTCTCTGGTCAAACTATGCATGATGAAGTTTCAGTGGTTTCTGAAGTCAGTTTGGCTTCAACATGCACATCCCGTAGACTTTGTAGTTTCTTTTTTTCTTCTCTAATGAAGAAACTTCACTGCTGGATTCAGCATTTGTCTTGAAACCCAAGGCTGCCACCTCTTCCCTCTCAGGAGCTGTTCTTAGATGCCTAAGACATGGGATGGGGAGCAGGTTTTGGGTCCCTAAAGGTGCAGGGTATGTGGTGACCTCTTCAACTGAAAGAGCAGATCAGTGTCAAATAGATGAGATTTCTTCTGCTGGTGCTTCAGGCTTTTCATCCTCTTTTCTCACCTGGACCCCTCAAGGTATTTCCAGACAATACCACAGTGATGTGGTATTTAAACAGACAGGCGGGAACAAGATCTTGTCTTCTTTGCCAGTTGGCACTCCTGGTGTGGGATCTGGCTGTCCAGTATCAAGTGACTCTTCAGGCAGTTTACATTCCCTCAGGTCAAAATATTGTGGCAGACACTCTGAGCATGTCGTTAACTTAATCTCATGAATGGATGCTTCACAGAAATGTGTTTCTGGACATTGTCCACCAGTGGGGTACTCCTCAAATAGATCTATTTGCCTCCCCTCTGAACAGGCAACTTACTCTTTTTTTGTGCCAGAGTCCTAGGTCCTCTAGTTTGGAAAGTATGCAGCCTATTTTTTTCTTTGAAAGGGATGTTTCTTTATGATTTCCCTCCCCCTTCCCCTCATTCAAAAAGTCCTGTTCAAAATTCAACAGGATACTCCCAAAATTTTGTTGGTGACTCCCTTTTGGCCAAGACAGCATTTGTTCCCTCCTCTTCATTTAGCCAAGGGCAATCATCAAGAGTTACCTCACAGAGTGGACCTACTCACACAAGACATGGGATCTCTCATCCATCCCCACCTGTCCACTATTCAGCTGGCACTGTGGGTGATAGGATTTTGATTCCACATAGACACTTTTTTTTTCTGAGGACATGCTTAGGATCCTGCAGGAGGCCAGGAAACCCACTACTAGTAAATCATATTTATCCAAATGGAATAAGTTTTCTCTTTGGCGTCTTTCTCGTAACCTGGATCCACTTTCTGTGGGTGATCCTTTGGTTCTCTCCTATCTCTGTGAATTGCTCAATGCTGGTTTGGCTTATTCTTCTGTTAAGGCCCACTTATCAGCTATCTCTGCTTGTCTGCCTTGTTCTCCTCCTTTGGCTTCTAGATTTGAAGCTAAACAATTTCTTAAAGGCATCCTTCATATTAGACCTGCCAGGAAACCTGTTCTTCCTCCTTGGGGTCTTAATTTTGTTTTGGAAAAACTGACACAGGCTTCTTTTGAGCCTGCTGCTTCATCTTCCTTGCAACATTGCTCCTCAAAGACTGGACTTTTGTTAGCTTTTACTTCTGCTTGTCCTCCTTTTTTGGTGTTACGTAAGGACATGGTGCCCTTGCGTAGTAATCCTTCTTTTATGCCCAAGGTGGTTAATGAGTTATCTTTTAATCAGTCTATTCATTTAACCAGTATTTCCCCTCTCCGTAATCGGGTCTGTGACACTGGATTGAAAACTGATTTCATTGAATGGCTTTTACACCGGAAATGCCATTGATAGAAATCGGTTTTGTGGAGGGCTGCACCCCCCCCCACTAAATATATATACTGACTCCGAGATCGTACTACAGTGAGGAAAGGGAAAAATTTCTGATCTTCACTGTGCCAAGATCTCACAAAACCGATTTCTATCAACTGCATTTTCATATGTACCCTGGTAAAAGCTCTTCGATGAAATCAGTTTTTGATCAAGTGTCATAGACCCTCCATAATCTGTCAGTGAGAGGGTGCTGCACACATTGGATGTGCATAGACAACTCAGATTTTATTTGGATAAGGTTAAGACTATTGGGAAATCTGATCAGTTGTTTATTTCTTTTCATTCTAGGTCTCTAGGATTAGCTGTATCCAAGCAAACTATTTCTTCTTGCTTCTCAGAAGCTATTTCCTTTTGTTATTCTTTTCATGATAAGAGCCTTCCTTTTCCTGTATAGGCTCATTCTACTAGGGTGTGGCTTCTTCTATTGCTTTTTTTCAAGGGTTTGGATACTAACTTTATTCTAGTGGCAGTGACCTGGACATCTCTGCATACATTTACCAAGCTCTACAAGTTGAATGGAATTTCCAGAGCTAGAGCTGGTTTTGCTAGGACCATTCTTCATAGCTTCCTAGAAGATCCTGCTAGTCCTTCCTCATCCCAAGTTTCTTCATGAGTTTTGGCACTCTCCCTACTATTATGAATACTGCAACAGTGATATGGAAGGACATAGTACAGTTGTGTAAACTCTTATCATGATGATAGATGTCCTTCTGTTCACTGTTGCAGTATTCATTCCCTCCCTATGCCCACTGGTCCATTTCTCTTGTACATGTACAAATTACCTCTCTTTTCCTTGGACTGGCATTCCTACAGGAGCTGTCAGTTCTGAGGATGGTATGTTCGGACATCACCTTTACCCCCTATGTTACGCGAGGAGCATACTTGTGATGTACAGCGTACCTTAAAGCAACTGAAAGGCTTTGGTATACTGGCCGGACATCAGACCACCTTGGCAGGGAGTCCCTACTGTTGTGAATACCACAACAGTGAAGAGAAGGGCATCTACCGTTGTGATAAGATTTTACACAACTGTACTTTCTGATGCTATTTGTTTTGTGGATGTACAAAATAATTCATTAGTGTGGGTTCGGAGGATGTCTTGTAGGTTAGGCATGGATGGCCTCTCAGCAGTCTGTAGGAAATGAAGTACTGATAGCGCTTTGAGACAGTCCATATAGGAGTTGTTGTTTACTCCCTATATTCTTATTGTGAGTAACCTTGGTAGTTTCTCAAGCTGTTGCAAGTGCCTGGTCAGGTTCATGCCAAAGCGTGCATTGTACTCAGTGACTGGACTGATGAGAGCCACGTATAGTGGAGCAAAGACCTCCTTGGACCTGGATGCCCTTGCCTTTACTTATAAGTTTGCAACACTGAATGCTTAGGCAAAAGTAGGATCATTGGCCAGGGATGTATTCACAATGTGGTAATTTCCAGAAGTAGACATCTTTTCAAAAAGTACTATTATGCATTTTTTGCATTGAATTGTAATCTGTGGCTCTGACACCATTTATTTGTCTGCATCAGGTCCTCTTGATGGGTATCGCTGTCTTTAGGGGATTCATTGACCACACTTACTTTTCAGTTATCAGCATGTTTTGTCACCCAGGGGTCCTTGATGTGTGCCTTGACTTCAGAAAAGTAAATGCCAACAATGAGAGGCCCCAGTTCTGCCTGTGAAGGTAGGTTACCCTTTTCTAACTTCTTGCATCCTGTCATTGAGCCAGCTGGATGTCCATCCAGATATGGGTTTATGCCTACCAGGTTCAACTGACGTATTGAGTCAAATGCTTTGCCAGGTTGAAGTAGGCAGTGTGTACTGTTTTGCTCTTTTCAATAGCTTTAGTGACCTTCTCAAGGAAGTCCAACAGATATATCTAGATCTGTTTTTAAGATTTTCCACTCAGAATCTAGTCACTGTGAGGGAATACCTCAGGATTTTGGATCTCATGGCATCTATGATTCTCATGATATCTCTGGCAAGACTCCACATGAAAAAGGTATAATGGTATCTGAAGTCTCTTTGGTCCCAGCACCAACATCATTTGTACTTTCAAATCCTAGTGCTGGTGTTTATCAGAAGGGATATCATATGTTGGAGACAGCAAATATCCTTAAATCCAGATCTCCCCTTCTGTCTCCTTTCCTGTTCCAAAGCAGTCAATCACCACAGATTCCTCGGACTTTGCTTGGGGAGCAGTTTCAGGAGGGATAAAGTGCAAGGTGTCTGGGACACCAAGAACAAATTCAAGCAGGTAAATATAAAAGAGAAACTTGCCATGGTCAAGGCACTCAACTCTCTGAATCATCTTTGTCCCCAGGACATTTTCAAGTCGTTACAGACAATACCTCAGTCATGTGATGCATCAGCAAGCCAGAGGAAACCAGGTTGTACCTCCTTTGCAGACTAGCTAGGTTAGCTTTGTCATGCAGCTTCACAGGACAATCTCATTCAACAGACATCGTACATTCCATCAGAGTAAAATTGTGTGGCAGACAAGCTGAGCAGGACAGGGGAAGACCCACACAAATTTAAATTAGATCAGGGGTCTTCCATGATTTGAGCCATCTGTGGTGAGCTCCTCATGTAGATCTATTTGCATCCACTCTGAACCATCAGCTGACAAGATTCTGCTGCAGGACTCCTTGCAAAAAGGCCTTGAGGACAGATACCTTTTCTTTTCCTTGGACAGGAATGTTCCTGTATGCTTTTCTACCCTTTCCACTGATATCCAGGATAATTCTGAAGATTCACAAGTAATCCACCAAGATCATTGTGATGACTCCTTTCTGGACCAGGCACCAGCGGTTCTCACTTATTTTGCAAATGGCCAGGGGCAATTACCCAAAGCTTCCTCACAGATTGAATCTGTAAAAACAAAACTGAAAACTGTACTTTTTTAATGGGGTTGGAGCATAGGATTTTAAGCCTCTCATGGCACAGTCATCCTCCCTCCAAATTAGTGGCGAGTTAAATAGAAAGTAAAATTTACATAGCTGATAAATGTAAAAAGAAAAAAATGAACTCAGGTATGTTTAGAGAGAGCAGCTGATGTAAAACTAAGCAGTAAAATGGTCAGCTGATAAAATATATTTCCCTCTATTAGTTATTTATTCATTCATTCATTAAGTTACAACCTGGGTGCAAAAGCATAAAGTATTGCACAGGTACAAAACAGGAAGAATGAGAATTTAATTACTACATACATCATTGTTGTGAAATGGTAAAAATCGGATGTAAATAGAATATATAACTACTAAGACCAGTTCCTGGGTTTTCCTGAACATAAATTGGATGGATTTGTAGAGCATCAGAAAAAGAGTTACATCATATATATATATATATATATATATATGTATATATATATATATATATATATATATATATATATATATATATATATACATACATATATATATATATATATATATATATATATGTATATATATCTATATTTAAAAGCTTAACTTATCATCAAAATTCAACCATGGTGTAAACAATATGTTTCAGGCAAATTACAAGGTGTAACAGAGGTTACACAGTCATAGTAATCTGGTAACTAAGAATATCTTAGTAAGGTATATATACTAGCACAAAATTCAGGATTGTACAAGGATTTTAGAGATTTCAGTATAACATTCTGCCATGTTTTATTATAATAGATTTCTGTAAGGGAGTGGGTAAATCACTTTTTCTTATGGCATGGACAACTTAACGAAATAAGCAAACAAACATACTTGTGCTTCAAAAACATTACACCTAAAGTAAACATTTTATATATTTCTCCATAATAATGACATTTTCTGTCACTAGAAAAGTGCCACCATTAAAAATAATGGAACTGATAAGGGTTAATTGGCCTCACCAGCTTCCACGTTGAGCTGAATGTGAATAGAATGGCATTTTCAGGTGGGTAATGCATCTGTGTGTCCAGATGTAATACACTGAAATGTTTAAAATAGTGCCTTCTTTATACAGGCACTGAATGTGTTTGCACAGGTGTTCAGTGTTGTGTTATATTCAGCTTCTTCGAGAGATGAGTGTGTCTTTGTTGAAGACACATAATGTACCCATTGTTCCTGTATTACAACAACATGATATGTAATTGTGTGTGTGTGTGTGTGTGTGTGTGTGTGTGTGTGTGTGTGTGTGTGTGTGTGTGTGTGTGTGTGTCTATCTGTGGGTGTATTCAAGAATATGAAATGGCATTTGCTCAGCTATGGATTGGTGAGAATCATTAGATCAAATACTGTTCAGCTGACTGGAAAGCATAGCTGTAAACTGACTTGCAACCCCGTTGAAGAGCCAGTTTCACACATTCAGTGATTTGTGGTATAGTGAAATAGGCTGGACTTTTTGTGTTGATGTTACCTGATATATCTCTGTGCCTATTTGTGTGTGCATGTGTGTGACGTGTAAGATTCCTTTTAAGTGTGGTTGAATACTGAGGTAGTTCATGGCACAAGCAACTGTAAACTCGGGTGGTGGCAAAGTACTGGTATTTTTGTAGGTGAATATGGTACAGTGGGGAGTGGGAATTTGCTCTTTCCTCACTGTTGTTTATCTTAGTGTTGGTATATTTAAGTAGCAGGAGGTGTGGAGGTTCAAAGGTGTTTGCCCCTGCAATAAACACTTGTAGACAGGTGCAGTTTAGATAGGTGTTTTATTTTCAATGGGCTATGTTTCAATCTGTTTTCATAGGTTCCTAGGTGGTTACTAGGCTGCCATTTAAATCTTGCCAAGCTTACGTCAAATTTACCACAATATTGCTAACATGTGTGCTTACCCAAAGGAATTTTACGGTTATGATATAGGCTTGTACCCAGCAAGCGCTCACAGACTGCACCTGTCTATTAGGGAAATAGGTGCCAAACAAGGGATAAATTTACGATTTCCCATTCATTGGTCCTAGTTACATTTGGATATGGTTAGGGATGAAATTTGATTCACATGGATGGGAAGACAGTTCCAGAGAAGAGGTAATCTTTGAGACACACACCTATCTCTTCATAATGTCCTGTTTATGTCACAGACAAGGTTTAGATCCTTAGAGCAGGTATATTTCCTTCCATATCACTGTTGTAGTATTCATAACAGCAGGGAACCCCCGCCAAGGGCGGCCTGATGTCTGGCCAGTATAACAAAGCCTTTAAGTTGATTTAAGGTCTGCTGTACATAACACTTATGCTTCTCGCTTAATATAGAACATAAAGGTGACATCTAGACATTCCATCCTCAGAACTTTTTTGCCGCCAGTCCGAACTCCATCTCTGATAATCGGTGTGATCGCCCGAGTCATTGCTGGTGTACCAAGCCATTCAGATAAGTGCCCCATTTGGGTTTTCTGTTTATCTTCTTTTTACTTTTGTATTGTTGTGGGGTTTAATGTCATCCATAAAGGGTAAATTCCAGTGTGGGAGACAGATTCCCCATAAAGACTGTCACGAGCAGTGCTTGTTTTGTTTAGGTGCGTCTCACAATCATACATCCTGTACTGTTTGTCAGGTTTTTGTTCCAAAGACCTTATGTAGTCATCTTTCATCCCTCACTATTTATCTCAAAAAACAGTGTCTAAAACTTTTAGCAAAAGACACTATGGTGGGTACTTCCTGGCCTAAGGTTCAGACATTTTCAAAGAAGAAAGTAAAAAAAAAATCAGGTCAGATTCTTCAGCTGTGCCCTCCACATCAGACATCTCTATCAAGGCCAATGAAAGCCTGGATATTCCCCTGGTTCCTGGGTTAGATTCTTCTGCCATGACAGTTTCAGAGGCTGGCATCAATCTAGCTGCTTGCACGTCCTTGGAGGCCTTACAGATGTCCATTTCAGATGTTCGGGGGTAACCATGGCTGATTATCACTGAAGGACTTAGGGGCTTCCTCAAATACTGGTGAGGGAGGCTGAAGGACCTAGGGGCTTCCTCAGATACTGGTGAGGGAGGAAGTCCCAACTAAGACTATTGAGTTTAAGTCAACATTGGCGCCTTCTACATTTCATAAGGTGGACATCCCCTTAAAAAAGAAGCAAAACACAAAACATGTGTCTTCTGCTCCTAAGGACCCTGAAAATGAATGGCAGAATTATGCATAGGGCTTATTTAATGCTGTCATGTCCTTGAAGCCTCCTAAGGTGGTCTCTATTCGGGTTCCTCCTTGGTCGTCTTCCCCTCTCAAGAGGTCTAGGGATCAGGATTCCTCTGAAGATGATGAGGATTTTAATGAGGACTCCTTGACCTATTCTATTCAGATTCCTTCCCCTCTGGAGTATGGCTCTGATTAAGATGAATATACTAGTCCTGAATCTCCTTTTGAGGGGATTTCTTTTGGGATACCATTGCCAGTAGATTGGAGCTGTTTAAATGGGATTGACTCCAAGTGTCTAAAGTGCAGAAGAGATATTATGAGCTCCTTCAAATGGAGTCTGCTAGACCTTGTGCTGTTCTTCCTGTTTTGGCTGCTTTACTGGATGCCTTCTCTTCTGCTTCTCAGCCCCCTGCTCCTAAGAAACTAGACTGGTTTTATAAAGTGCCTGATGGCTGCAAATTCCTTTACAAGTGTCCATCTGCTGACCCCTCAGTGGTCTCTGTGGCATCCGACAAGCCTTCTGAATTACTGCCCTTGACTAAGCTTCATCATGGAAAGCCTGGTTAAAAAGGTTTATACTTCAGCCACCCTAGCCTATGGGCTGTTAATTATCAGACTCATATGACTAGATATGTTTTGGCTCTCCTTTCTCAGGCTTGTCAGGTTATTTTTGACCTTCCTGATTCTAAGGGCAAGATTTCTGCCTTGTTTCTGTTTGGAGCTGCTTCCCAGGTAGCTCGCCATGTTATTAAATGCAGTTATGATGCAGTAGATGCTTCCTCTAAGGCTGCTGCTTCTGGCTCTGTTTTGAGGAGATGTTCCTGGCTACGGCTTCAGCCTCTGCCTGATGACACTAAGGCTACATTGATGGATGGTCCTCTGGACAACAAATGTTTGTTTGGTGCTGCTGTAGCTGAAATTACACCATAACTGATATAGCTATCCTTACCCCTCATACTTCCTTTTGTCCTCTACCATTTAAACCTTCCTCCTTCTGCACTTACCTTAGCAGTCAGCATCTCACTGATGGATTTTACAGGCTTTGTTTTCCTTCACTTTGCTGTTCCCACTCCGTTTACCCTGCGGGCTCACTCTGCTCCCCTTCCCCCAATTTCCACCCACCCCCGTAACCCTTAACTTATACTCGCCTAACCCCTCATACTTTCTCTGTACCTATTACATTCCACCCCTTTCACCACCACCCACTTCCTACTCCCTCCCCTACATACCTTCTATCACCACACACTTCCCTTCCATTTTAATAAGGCTATACCTACTCCTGTACCTTTCTAGCAGTATGTATCCACTTTATCAAATCCTCAACATGCCTACTAAACATACATCCTTCTCAATGCTACTATTACTGCTTCTGAACCTTACTTACATCCAATACCTTACCCAGCTCAACACCATATCCCACACACCATTCCATCATACAACCAACTCACTCCCCACAACACATTTACCTCAATATCCCCTGGCCTGTATCTCATTAAGAACCATCTACTTTTTCGCTACAAGCTACCTAATCTTTATAATATCTCTAGCCCCCCCTCTAACCTCCAAAACCCTTACTAATCTAGCAAGACACATCCTAAAGGCAAAGCAGTCCAAATACCTTTTTAGCATACGCCAACATCTACCAAGCATACTACTATCTGGAGATATACACCCTAACCCCAGCCCAAACACTACTCCTTTTACATCCAAATCAATCCTTCTAGCTTCTCTAAATGGCCAAAGCATAGCTAACAATATTCCAAACCTGCATGCCTGGCTTCTTCACAACACACCTGACATCTTAGCTGTCTCAGAAACCTGGTTAAAACCTCATATAAATGATGCAGAAATAGTACCACCTAACTACTCCATCATCAGAAATGACAGGGCCCACAAAAGGGTGGCGGAGTAGCTCTACTCTATTCATCCTCCCAATTCATTACTCCCTATAATAAACCAGTTCCCCACTTCACTAATGCAGAATTAATACTAGCTTTGTTTCAATTAAATAAACACAAGCACATATGCATAGCCTCCCTTTACATTCCACCTGGAGACAATATCTCAGTACTTGAAGATATCCTCTCCTGGCTTTCTTCCAGTATCAGTAATGAAACTATTATCCTGGGTGACACTAATATTAATTGGTCCTCCATTCAGTCCCCTACACACACCCTAAATATCAACTTATATAATTACTCTCAGCTCATCAACTCCATTACCAGAACCTCTAAAGACTTCTCCAGTGGTAGCACCCTAAACTGGATCCTAGTCTCTCACCCCCACTACTACCCTGAAAGTGGTACTCTTCCTGATTCCCTCAACGACCACCTTCCCATCTTTATATGGCGTTTTCCGTCTCCCTTACAAATTACTCACAATCACATCACCACTCGCTACTTAAAGAACTTCAACCCTAAAGCCTTCTCTAATTCCCTAAAATCACTTAATTGGAACCCTCTAAAAACTCTACCCTTGGAAAATGCTGTTGCACACTTTAATGAAACTTTCCTAAAAATACTAGATATTTTTGCCCCCACAAAAACCAAAAGAATAAGAAACAAAACTGCCCCCTGGCTAACCATAAAAACACTAACCACCATGCGCCTTCGAGACAAAGCCTGGGCATATCACCAAAGAAACAAAACTCCCATTACCCTTAATGAGTTCAAAGTACTCCGCAACAAAGTTAAAAAGCTTATCACCACAGACCGACAGAATTACTTCCCCTTACTTCAAAACAACCATAAAACCAATCCACAAAAATTCTGGAAAGGTATCACTACACTTCTAAAAGCTGGCACAAATGAAAACCCAAGCCCTGACCCTAATGCATAAGATATTGATTTGGCCACCCAATTCAACTCTTTTTTCATTGAATTTATTTCCAAACTAACCTCATGCTTCTCTAACAACACTTCTCCCCCTAATCCTGCATCTCCTGTCTTGCCACCCTCTTCATCTCCACTCTATACTCAGCTCTACTCATCTTCCATAAAAGCCATTCCTACTGCTACCATAAAAAAAGTCTTGCAAAAGCTAAAACCATGCACCAATGCCCCCGATAATATCCCCTCTTCCTTCCTTAGCACAGCTGCCGAAGCCATTGCCTTCCCCATCAGCATCCTAATCAACCCCTCTATCCAAGAAGGCATCGTACCCCAACTCTGGAAAAAGGCATTCATCATTCCCTTCCACAAAGGGGGCAATAATAACAATATTACTAACTTCTGTCCCATCACCATCCTCTCCCCCATCTCAAAACTCCTTGAAAAATGTATCCATCTTCAATTCCTCCCCCATCTCTTACACAATAACTTATTAACTCCCACCCGACACGGTTTTATACCCAATCACAGCACTATGACAGCCCTCCTATCCTTCTTGGAGACTGTGAATAAAGCCAGGGACTCTGGCTTGACTGTATCTACTCTCTTACTTGACCTCTCTAAGGCCTGTGATACTATCTCACACAACCTTCTCCTTACTAAACTATCTAACCTAAACCTATCCCTTTCCTCTCTCAACTGGTTCACCAGCTATCTCTCTAACAGGCAACAAGCTGTCAAGTGGAAAAAAGCCATCTCCCCCTTCCGCAACACTCACACTGGTGTCCCACAGGGCTCCATGTTGGGTCCCCTCCTCTTCAATATATTCATAAATGATTTCTTCCACTCAATCCCTTATGCTAACCTTATCCAATATGCAGATGATTCTATGATTATCTGTGCTGCCACATCCATCACCACTCTCTTAAAGCTGACTCGAGACGCCTTCTCCACCACAGAACAGTGGATGAAAGATAATCATCTAGCACTCAATACATCAAAAAAACAAACTCATGCTATGTACCCCCTCCAAAACCAGCACCATAGACAGAAACCTATTCTCCATTACCAGCCAGAATAGCACACCTCTTGAAGTGGTATCTTAAACCAAACTATTAGGGTTCTCATCGATGACCAGCTTAAATTCAAGTCCCATTTACAACTAAACTTAAAAAAACCCCACCAAAATCTTGGCATGCTCTATCGACACAATAGATACCTCACTACTTCTACTAAGCTCACTCTCTCTACTACACTTCTCATCCCTTCCCTCCTTTATGGTGCCCCTCTCCTTACAAACCTACAATCATCTCTCAAAACAAAACTGTCCTCCTGTTATAATACAATTGCCAAATTTGCCACTAGCCACAAATCAACAAACCATCACTGCGTATCTCTCCAGAAACTAAACTGGCTAGAACTTCCCAACTATCTGACCTATACCCAGCTTACTTGTGCACACAAACTAATTTTTCACCCTTCCCTCTGAACTTCCCTTTCCTCTTCCTTTAAAATACACCACCCAGAAAGACTACTAAGATCTAACAACCAAAACCTAATGGAACTGTACAAACCCCTCCACCCCCCAGGACAAAACCCCCTTCCTATCCTTTTCTCTGGCACGCCTATGGAACTCCCTCCCTCCCTCCATCTGTACCACCGCTAACCTCCCTTCATTTAAGAAATCACTTGACTCTCATCTAACACTGAAGTGGGAATGCTCCTGCTCCCACCCCACATAGCCTATTCCTCACTTCATACAGGCAACCGTCCCATATATTTCCATACACCAACTTCATACTTGCATTTAGCAAATACTAAGCCAATTGTAAATAGCTTCTTATAATTCTCAAAATTGACTATTCCTTTATAAGAAACTGTATATTTACTAATTCAGTGTTTTCTTTTACTAAATGTAATCTAAAAATTTATTTGTAACAGGAAAAAACCTTGACTTGTCTTGAAATCAAAATGTATTTTGTAAATTAATGCAATCTTTGCTTTGTTTCGGAGCTTTTCTCCTCAGGACTCCATTGCAAATGGGTTTTTATTGGCCCAATGGACTATCCTGGTTAATCAACTGCAAATAAATAAATGCAAATAAATAAAATGTTCAAGTCCCTGCAGGAGAAAGGCAAGGAGGTACAGGATCTGAAACATATTTTTTGTTTCACCAGTGTCTAAGTTCCACAGAAACTACCCTACCTTACCTAAACTACCAGCTTTTGTTAGAAGGCAGTCTTGTCCTCCTCCTAAAGGCAAGCAAGGTGGTAGGAGGGTTCCCCCACCTAAGTCTTCACAGAACTTACATTCTCAGAAGCCTTCCTTTCCTGATAAACTAGGTGCTGTCTTACTACCCAATTCTTCCCAGCCCCCATATTCTTTTCTCTTTGTCTTTCTCTGTCTCTTCCTGTCTGGGTAAGCATAACTCAACATTCTTTGTTTCTTTCCATCATTCGCTAAGGGTATTGTATAGTTTGGAAATCTCTCCCCCCCCCCCCCCCCCCTTCATGGGCATTCCTCAGCCACCTCTAGAACAGCTAAGCTTTTTTTCCAGAGGTGCTTCAGGATCTTTTGATTCGGAGAACTATTCAGTAGGCTCCAGCTGCTTAAAGGGAAGGGGTTTTATTCCAGAATGCTTTTGGTCCCCAGGAAAGAAGGCACTTGGACAACCATTCTGGATCTTTCTCACCTGAACACTATTCTGAAGTTTCCTTCATTTTGAATGTTATCCCTTCGGACTTTGAGGAAGCAGTTCTCTGGATCTCAAAGATGCTTAACTCCATATCTCTATTCATTCCCTTTTCAGGAAGTTTTTACATTTCTCTGTTACTTCCTGGCATTTTCAGTTTTCTGCTTTCCCCTTTGGCCTCTCTACTGCCCCAAGGGTATTCACCAAATCCAAGCTCATGTGATTGATTTTTGCAGGATTTAGGGGATCCAAGTATTTCCTTATTTGGACGACCTCCAGTTTCAAGCATCCTCTCTAGAGATCCTTTTACAAAATCTTCATTTTGCCATTTCTGTTCTGCAAAGCCTGGGGTTCACAATAAACTTCAAAAAGTGTTTTCTGAATCCTTCTCGGGACCATGTTTTTTTGGAGTGCAGGATTCAGATGGTGACTATGCAGGCAACTCTGCCTCCTCTTAAGGTCTTGGCACTCACTCATTTCCTTCGTTGAAAATCTTCTTCTTCTGGCCTCTATTACAGCCAGGGAGTTTCTGAGAGCTGAGGGTTTATGGCATCCACCACTCCTATGCTTTCTCTGGTCAAACTCTGCATGATGAAGTTTCAGTGGTCTCTGTAGTCAGTTTGGCTTCAACATGCACATCCCGTAGACTTTGTAGTTTCTTTTTTTCCTTCTCTAATGAAGAAACTTCACTGCTGGATTCAGCATTTGTCTTGAAACCCAAGGCTGCCACCTCTTCCCTCTCAGGAGCTGTTCTTAGATGCCTAAGACATGGGATGGGGAGCAGGTTTTGGGTCCCTAAAAGTGCAGGGGATGTAGTGACCTCTTCAACAGAAAGAGCAGATCAGTGTCAAATAGATGAGATTTCTTCTGCTGGTGCTTCAGGCTTTTCATCCTCTTTCCTCACCTGGACCCCTCAAGGTATTTACAGACAATACCACAGTGATGTGGTATTTAAACAGACAGGCGGGAACAAGATCTTGTCTTCTTTGCCAGTTGGCACTCCTGGTGTGGGATCTGGCTGTCCAGTATCAAGTGACTCTTCAGGCAGTTTACATTCCCTCAGGTCAAAATATTGTGGCAGACACTCTGAGCATGTCGTTAACTTAATCTCATGAATGGATGCTTCACAGAAATGTGTTTCTGGACATTGTCCACCAGTGGGGTACTCCTCAAATAGATCTATTTGCCTCCCCTCTGAACAGGCAACTTACTCTTTTTTTGTGCCAGACTCCTAGGTCCTCTAGTTTTTAAAGTATGCAGCCTATTTTTTTCTTTGAAAGGGATGTTTCTTTATGATTTCCCTCCCCCTTCCCCTCATTCAAAAAGTCCTGTTCAAAATTCAACAGGATACTCCCAAAATTTTGTTGGTGACTCCCTTTTGGCCAAGACAGCGTTTGTTCCCTCCTCTTCATTTAGCCAAGGGCAATCATCAAGAGTTACCTCACAGAGTGGACCTACTCACACAAGACATGGGATCTCTCATCCATCCCCACCTGTCCACTATTCAGCTGGCACTGTGGGTGATAGGATTTTGATTCCACATAGACACTTTTTTTTTCTGAGGACATGCTTAGGATCCTGCAGGAGGCCAGGAAACCCACTACTAGGAAATCATATTTATCCAAATGGAATAAGTTTTCTCTTTGGCGTCTTTCTCGTAACCTGGATCCACTTTCTGTGGGTGATCCTTTGGTTCTCTCCTATCTCTGTGAATTGCTCAATGCTGGTTTGGCTTATTCTTCTGTTAAGGCCCACTTATCAGCTATCTCTGCTTGTCTGCCTTGTTCTCCTCCTTTGGCTTCTAGATTTATAGCTAAACAATTTCTTAAAGGCATCCTTCATATTAGACCTGCTAGGAAACCTGTTCTTCCTCCTTGGGGTCTTAATTTTGTTTTGGAAAAACTGACACAGGCTCCTTTTGAGCCTGCTGCTTCATCTTCCTTGCAACATTGCTCCTCAAAGACTGGACTTTTGTTAGCTTTTACTTCTGCTTGTCCTCCTTTTTTGGTGTTACGTAAGGACAGGGTGTCCTTGCGTAGTAATCCTTCTTTTATGCCCAAGGTGGTTAATGAGTTATCTTTTAATCAGTCTATTCATTTAACCAGTATTTCTCCTCTCTGTAATCGGGTCTGTGACACTGGATTGAAAACTGATTTCATTGAATGGCTTTTACACCGGAAATGCCATTGATAGAAATCGGTTTTGTGGAGGGCTGCACCCCCCACCCCCCACTAAATATATATACTAACTCCAAGATCGTACTACAGTGAGGAAAGGGCACAATTTCTGATCTTCACTGTGCCATGATCTCACAAAACCGATTTCTATCAACTGCATTTTCATACATACCCTGGTAAAAGCTCTTCGATGAAATCAGTTTTTGATCCGGTGTCATAGACCCTCCATAATCTGTCAGTGAGAGGGTGCTGCACACATTGAATGTGCATAGACAACTCAGATTTTATTTGGATAAGGTTAAGACTATTGGGAAATCTGATCAGTTGTTTATTTCTTTTCATTCTAGGTCTCTAGGATTAGCTGTATCCAAGCAAACTTATTTCTTCTTGCTTCTCAGAAGCTATTTCCTTTTGTTATTCTTTTCATGATAAGAGCCTTCCTTTTCCTGTATAGGCTCATTCTACTAGGGTGTGGCTTCTTCTATTGCTTTTTTTCAAGGGTTTGGATACTAACTTTATTCTAGTGGCAGTGACCTGGACATCTCTGCATACATTTACCAAGCTCTACAAGTTGAATGGAATTTCCAGAGCTAGAGCTGGTTTTGCTAGGACCATTCTTCATAGCTTCCTAGAAGATTCTGCTAGTCCTTCCTCATCCCAAGTTTCTTCATGAGTTTTGGCACTCTCCCTACTATTATGAATACTGCAACAGTGATATGGAAGGACATAGTACAGTTGTGCAAAATCTTATCATGATGATAGATGTCCTTCTGTTCACTGTTGCAGTATTCATTCCCTCCCTATGCCCACTGGTCCATTTCTCTTGTACATTTACAAATTACCTCTCTTTTCCTTGGACTGGCATTCCTACAGGAGCTGTCAGTTCTGAGGATGGTATGTTCGGACATCACCTTTACCCCCTATGTTACGCGAGGAGCATACTTGTGATGTACAGCGTACCTTAAAGCAACTGAAAGGCTTTGGTATACTGGCTGGACATCAGACCACCCTTGGCAGGGAGTCCCTACTGTTGTGAATACCACAACAGTGAAGAGAAGGGCATCTACCGTTGTGATAAGATTTTACACAACTGTACTTTCTGATGCTATTTGTTTTGTGGATGTACAAAAAAATTCATCAGTGTGGGTACAGAGGATGTCTTGTAGGTTAGGCATGGATGGCCTCTCAGCAGTCTGTAGGAAATGAAGTACTGATAGCGCTTTGAGACAGTCCATATAGGAGTTGTTGTTTACTCCCTATATTCTTATTGTGAGTAACCTTGGTAGTTTCTCAAGCTGTTGCAAGTGCCTGGTCAGGTTCATGCCAAAGCGTGCATTGTACTCAGTGACTGGTCTGATGAGAGCCACGTGTAGTGGAGCAAAGACCTCCTTGGACCTGGATGCCCTTGCCTTTACTTATAAGTTTGCAACACTGAATGTTTAGGCAAAAGTAGGATCATTGGCCAGGGATGTATTCACAGTGTGGTAATTTCCAGGAGTAGACATCTTTTCAAAAAGTACTATTATGCATTTTTTGCATTGAATTGTAATCTGTGGCTCTGACACCATTTATTTGTCTGCATCAGGTCCTCTTGATGGGTATCGCTGTCTTTAGGGGATTCATTGACCACACTTACTTTTCAGTTATCAGCATGTTTTGTCACCCAGGGGTCCTTGATGTGTGCCTTGACTTCAGAAAAGTAAATGGCAACAATGAGAGGCCCCAGTTCTGCCTGTGAAGGTAGGTTACCCTTTTCTAACTTCTTGCATCCTGTCATTGAGCCAGCTGGATGCCCATCCAGATATGGGTTTATGCCTACCAGGCTCAACTGACGTATTGAGTCAAATGCTTTGACAGGTTGAAGTAGACAGTGTGTTCTGTTTTGCTCTTTTCGATAGCTTTAGTGACCTTCTCAAGGAAGTCCAACAGATTAAGTAGGCATCTCTTGCTTTTGACAAACCAAACTGGGTAATCATTGTTTATCAGATCAGTGATCATTCTTTCCATGGTTTTGCATTTGAGACTAATCAGGTCTGACTTATGGGTCATGTAGAAGAATAATTGTTGCAGTCCTTCATTCATATGACAGAAAAGTCTTTCTGGAGGCTGTAGTTGAACAGAGACTCTGGCTTTATCTTTTTCTGTTCAAACACATTGTTCAGTTACCTGTCATAAATTTGATATCTATCTGTATCTATTTGTCTACACACACACACACACACATATATATCTATCTATCTATCTATATATATATATATATATATATATATATATATATATATATATATATATATATATATATATATATATATATATAGGTCTACTTCAAAACATCTAAAACCCATAACATCTAATTTCATAACATTGAGACCAGAACATCTAAATCCCAAAAAATCTAAAGCCCATAACATCGAATTTCATAACGTCTAACAGTACAAATCACAAGAAAATAACATCCCCTCCAAGAATAATGACACCAAACTACCAAACACACTTTTTACTATGTTTCTGCAGGGGGGCAAGCCCCCCCTGCACCCCCCCATCAATTAAATATACCAACTCCAAGATTGCACTACAGTGGGAAAAAGTTAATTTCCTAACCCCACTGTATTAAGCTCTCCTACAGAAACTTAGTAAAAAGTCTGTTTGGTAGTTTGGTGTCGTTATATGTGGAGGGGATGTTATTTTCATGTGATTTGTAGTGTTAGATGTTATGAAATTCAATGTTTTGGGTTTTAGATGTTCTGGTCTCAGCGTTATGAAATTAGATGTTATAGGTTTTAGATGTTTTGAAGGGGACCCATATATATATATATATATATGGGTCTATATTACATTATCGAATACTCATGTATTCGAAAACGTAATCGTTGACCTGTAAATGTTGAAAACGTCCAACGTCGAACATGTCATTGGAGATCTCCGTACAGTGCGGAAATGGAAGTTTTCCATTGTCTGCACTGTATGGCGATCTCAGAGTTGGTATATTTAAGTAGTGGGGGTGTGGGGGGGGGGCGCAACATTTAAATGGTTTGCTTGGGTGGGTTTTTGTATTTTTTTTTTAGTTCGACATTTGACAGTTTTGACTATTACGTTTTTGAATACATGAGTATTCGATAACGTAAAATAGATCCTATATATATATATATATATATATATATATATATATATGGATTTGTATCACTTCACTGAAAGACCATTTCACTGACACCCATTTCATTGAGACCAAATCACCTAAAGTTCATTTCACCTAAAATTCATTTCACTGACAAGTAGTACTCTAAGGCAAGTCAAAGGTATATGTCCTTTTCCCCACTGTAGTGCAATCCTGGTGTTAGTATATATAGTTAGGGGGTGTGGGGGCATATATATATTGTATATGACACATATTTGAGTTTCAGACTTCAAATCCTTCAGATAATACAGTGGATATAAAAAGTTAACAAACCCCTGTTAAAATGCCAGGTTTTTGTGATAGAAAAAAAATGAGACCACAATAAATCATTTCAAAACTTTTCCCACCATTAATGTGACCTATAACCTCTGCAATTCAATTGAAAAACAAACAAATTTTTTAGGGGGAAAAAAATAAAAAGCGCACAATATGCTGGTTGCATAAATGTGCACATCCTTAAACTAATACTTTGTTGTGTGTGCACACTCTTAAACTAATACTATGTTGAAGCACCTTTTGATTTAATTACAGCATTCAGTCTTCTTGGGTAGGAGTCTGTCAGCATGGCACACCTTAACTTGGCAATATTTGCCCACTTTTCCTTGCAAAAGTGCTCCAAATGTGTCAGATTGTGAGATCATCTCTTGTGCATAGCCCTCTTCAGGTCACCCCACAGATTTTCTATTGGATTTAGGTCTGGGCTCTGGCTGGGCCATTCAAAAACTTTAATTTTCTTCTGGTGAAGCCATGCTTTTGTTTATTTGGAAGTAGGCTTGGGGTCATTGTCATGTTGAAAGGTGAAATTTCTCTTCATCTTCAGCTTTCTAGTAGATACCCGAATGTTTTGAGCCAAAAGTGACTGGTATTTCGAGCTGTTCATAATTCCCTCCACCTTGACTAAAGGCCCAGTTCCAACTGAAGAAAATCAACCCCAAAGCATGATACTGCCACCACCATGCTTCTCCGTCGGGATGGTGTTCTTTTTGGGATGTGAAGTATTGTTTTTTGCGCCAAACGTACCTTCTGGAATTGTGGCAAAAAAGTTCAACCTTGGTCTCATCAGACCATAACACATTTTCCCACATGCTTTTGGGAGACTTGATGTTTTGTTCTGCAAATTTTAGCCGGGCTTGGGTGTTTTTCTGTGTAAGAAAAGGCTTTAGTCTTGCAACCCTACCCCATAGCCCAGACATATGGAGAATAAGGGAGATTGTTGTCACATGTAGTACACAACCAGTGCTTGCCAGAAATTCCTGCAGCTCCTTCAGTATTGCTATAGGTCTCTCGGCAGCCTTGCTGACCAGTTTTCATCTTGTTTTGTCATTAATTTTGGAGGGGTGTCCAGTACTCAGTAGCATCACTGTTGTCCCATATTTTCTCCACTTTTTGATGACTGTCTTCACTGTGTTCCATGGTATATCCATGCTGTGGAAATTTTGTACTGTTCTCCTAACTGATACCTTTCAACAATGAGATCCCTTTGATGCTTTGTAAGCTGTCTGTGAACCATGGCTTTTGCTGTAACAGGCAAGTGAGTAAATGTCAGGAAAATCTACTAGGACAGCTGAATTTTATTTGGGATTAATAAGAGTCTTTTTAATTGATGGCAGATGTGTACCCAAGAAGTCTGAATGCTGTAATGAAATCAATAGGTGCTTCAACAAAGTATTAGTTTAAGAGTGTGCACACATATGCAACCAGCATATTGTACATTTTTTATTTTTTATATTTTTTCCCCTAACAGATTTGTTTGTTTTTCAATTGAATTGTACAGCTTATAGGTCACATTAATGGTGGGAACATTTTTGAAATTATTTATTGTGGTCTCATTTTTTTCTATCACAAAAACATGGCATTTTAACAGGGCGTGTGTAAACTTTCTATATCCACAGTATATATAAAATACAGATCTATCCATATAGGCACACTCATCATGAAAGTGACCTTTTCTGTCACTTGAGATATGCTGATATACCTGAAACCCAGGAAAATAAGAAATGACACAGTATGAAGGTATGTTCATGTCTTTATATCTTAAGTCTTCAACTAACTGAACTCTGTAGCAGAGTGCTATGACATTGCTGAGAATTTTGCATGAATATTTCAAACTGTTTTAGACTTATGTTTCTATATTGGCAGAAACTGCTTGTTGCTATACCTAGCACTTAAGCTGCTTAGTTTTTTGCTTTTTAAATTACTGCAGACATAACTGTGAGATTGCTTTCTGGCAGGCAAATTTAGTAGTTGCTATCATCATAGCCTTTGTTGGACTGGTGTGACATCAGAATTAAAACTAGTTTTTCTTACATTTTAAATCTTATTACAGTATTCTCTTTCTCTCTCTCTCTGTATATGTATATTTGTGTGTGTATATATGAACATATATATATATATATATATATATATATATATATATATATAGGTTCATAATTTCATAAAAAGTTACTAGGCTAACGGCTCTAGAGCTCTTATAAATCTAGCCATATTTATCCCAAGTTGCTCCAGTTGTCAGTGGTTAGGTGAATGAATATTGCAGAGGTAAGGGTCTTTGGTAGTTAATAACAACTTCTTCTGTCCAGGAGGGACATGGGCACCAACACAGGAGTGAATTTGTGGTCACCCATCCATTCTAGGTTGCGTTTGAAGATGGTCAGGGAGGCTACTCTGTTTCACGTGTAGAGGAAGCTTGTTTCAAAGAAGTGGCTCTCTCTGGGAGATTTATCTGCCTATCTCTCCAGCATGATCTGTTCATCTCAGAGGCTAGGTTAAGATCTCTGGAGTGAGTGGCCCTAGTGCAGTTTGATTTACTAATGTGTTGCATTTCCATCAGGGCTGGGTCAGAGACTGCCCTGTAAGCCAGGCACATGTCACCCCTTAGCAACCTGTAGAAGACAGAATGTAGTGGCAGGGTTTTCAGTCTTTCCATGTAAGACTTGTTGGTGAGAAACCTCTGTGGTCTCTCCAGTTGTTGCATTTGTCTGGTGAGGTACATATAAAAGGGATCATTGTACTCAATTATTGGTCTGATGTAGGCCAAGTGTAATAGAATTATAACATCCTTCGATCTAGATGTGATGCCTTTATTTTATAAGATATGCCACACAGAAGGATTTCCTTACTGCTGTGGATATATGGTGGTTAAAGTTCTGGTTGCTATCAACCTGAGTACCAAGATCATCTACCCCTGGGTCTACATCTAGGGGGGGTGCTGTCTGTAGTGCACTTAGCATAGGGACTTTCCCATAGGGAATAATATTGTATTTTTTGCATTTAGCTTTAATTCGTGACTTTGGCACCAATCATTTGTCTGCTTTAACCCGACTACAGTATATTAATATCAATGGGGGACTCAGTGATTGCTCCCCATTTGCAAACATCAGTGAACCTGGTCAGCCACAGGCCATCCAAGTTTGCCTGGACTTCTGAGAAATAAATTCTGTACAGTAAGGGGCCCAGCACAGAACTTTGTGGTACACCACTGGTGACTCATTTTTTGCTAGAGGTGAAGTCACCCACTTTGACAGTGTGTGTCCTGTCGGTGAGCCAGTTGGCTATCCATCTGGTAATGTATGGATTAATTCCCAATTGGGTGGGTTTCTCTATAATAACTGAGTGGGGGATTGTGTCAAATGTCTTGGCTAGGTCAAGATAGGCAGTATGCACTGTCTTTCCCTTGTCCAGGGCCTTGGTGAGTTTCTTGAAGATGTCAACCATGTTTAACAAGCATGATCTACCTTTAACAAATCCGAACTGGGTTGGGTCCAGAGTTTAGAGATTACCTGTGAACTTGTTAGTAAGGTCCATAATGATTCCTTCCATGGGCTTGCAGATGAGGCTAGTCAAGCTTATGGGCCTATAATTCTCAGGGTCGGTTGATTGTCTCCATTTGTACAGAGCGAGTACTGCTGCTGTCCTCCATTCTGCCGGACCATAGCCAGTTCCCAGGCTGTGGTTAAATAGAGATCCAAGTAGATCTGCTAGATCATGTTTTAAGTTGTTTGAAAGGCAATCTGGGATGTTGTCTGGTCCCATTGATGCTGTGTTTTTGGCTTTGGAGATTCCCGGCTAGAGCACCTTCTGTGTGGAGTCTGCATGTCCTCACCGCGGTCGAGTGGAGTTCAAAAAACATGCCTGAATGGGCGTGCCTTCGTTGAAGGTTAGGCATCGAGCTGGCACCTCAGCACCATAAAAATCTACTGCCAATCATTAGTGGACCGGAGTTCCGCTGTGGCGACCCCTAACTGGGAAAAGCCAAAAGAAGAACAACAGTGCCGAGATGACCTGCTGCCTTGAGGTAATAGGCTGAGGAATGGGGGCAGGTATACTTTGGGGGATGACTGGAAGGGACAGGGAGGCGAAGTTTGCTCCAAGTCTGTCAGCTAGCAGGTTGGCTATTACCTTGGTTGAGTATGGGTGGTGTCATCCATAACCATTTCAGTGCATAACTGGGTATTCCCTTTAAGATTTTGGATGTAGTTAAAGAATGCTTTGTGATTAACCTTAGCTAGGGAGGCTATTTTGCTTCGTAATTAGCTTTGGAGGACTTGACAAGATCTCTAGTTTGTAAGCTAGAGAGGGATTTCTTCCTCTGGTGAGCCAGTTCTCTCTTGTTCTTGGACATTAGTTGCTTTCTCTTGTTGTACAGCCTGTTTAAACTAGGGGTCCACCAGGGTGGCTTGTTTTTTCGACAAGATCTGGTTTTAATCTGGTCAAGTACAGGCAATTCTATACAACTGCTTAACTGGTTATGCAGGGCATTGGTGTACACCTCTGCGTAGAAGTCCATGTTATCTACATTCTAGGGGGCTTTTAAATTTTTTATACTATCATTAGTGGTAGGTAGTTTGTCTTTGAAAAATTTTTAAGCATTTCTGAGCATGATGGGGTATCTGGTCTTATCATTACATTGAATGAGACTGATTTATGGTCTGGTCTTAGCAGGGAGCACATCACATGTGGAGGATGCAGTGCTCTCCCATGTTAGTGAGTACTCTCTCCAGGATATTTGAGCCTCTTGTGGGTGTACTGACTAGCTGTTTCAGAGCATTTGCATTGACAAAGTCAAAGAAACTCTGAGCCAGCATGTTTGTGGTCATGTATGTTTCCTAGTCGATGGTAGGAAAATTAAAATCACCTATGAGTAAGGTGTTGGGCTGTATAGCAAGTGACTCTAGTAATTCCAGGTATGCAGTATGCTTTTCTTGTTTCATGGTGGGGACCTGTAGCTAGCTATGATGTGGGTAGATGGCTTTGCCTATAGTTAATTGTACATGGAATAGCTGAATAGAGTCATACTGTTTGACCAGTCTCAAGGTATACTTTACCTTAATGAAGATGGATACTCCTCGTCCTTTGGTTCTTTCATGCTCAATTTGTCGTCTGAATGTATGGATAACATCATAGCCCTGCACGGCCGGAGTGTTTTCTGCACCTGTTAAACATGCCTCAATGACTGCACAGATGTCATCATCTTCCAAAGTGAGAAGTGTTTCCAGATAGTGCAGTTTCTTGTTTAGATTTCTAGCATTAAGCAGCAGTGCCTTGAGTTCATCTACAGAGGATTTTGTTATGTTGGAAGGGTGGTTATTTTGACACAGCCTGAAAAAAGACACAATAGGGGTGGCTAATGCCTTTACCAGTATCCGAAAGCCAAGAGGAGACAGGTACAGACCATCTCTGGCAAAGCAGCATAGCCTGTCGACCATGTCTTCCAAGCAAACAGATAATGGATCCCCATAGACTGACACCAGAAACTATACCAACTGTAAGTCAATCATTTTTGTATGTATTGTGGCATCCTTGGAGAATGCAGAATGCAGCTTAAGGCTAGGCTTATACCTGTCTGTGACACATAATCTTAAAATTCATTCATGTCTCTCTGCATATAATCCAGAGAGGTATGTCTCAAGTCATTCACCACCACATGGACTATGATAGAGTCATACTGGTACTTGTGTTTGAGTGACTTAACGGATCCTGGCACCTTGCAGGCAGCTAACTGTAACCAGCTCCTTTTCCAGCCCGGTGAGGGGAATATCCATGTGTTTCACAGTAGAGTCACCTATGACCAGTACATTAGGTTTTGTGGTATTACACCTTTTGGGCTTATTTGTTGTAACACTGGTGTGTTTGTTATTATGTGTTGTTGTTGTTTTTTGCATTGTTTTATGTGTAAGTGGTTGTTGTTTGGGATGCCTCTGGTCTTTTGGTAAGTTACTAGTGAGTACCTCAGCATATGTGGGTTTATGTGTTATGTCCTTATTTAGCATGGGAAATGTGTGTGTGCTGACAACCTGTTTGGCATTCAATTTGTCCTTGTATGAAAGTCTTCCCTCCAACTTCATAGTGTAACTAAATCTCTCACATAAAGTATTTGTTTGTTTCAGGAGTTAGTGGTTATTAGTATACATGAGATAATTGCTACATTGCCCATGTTTATCAGGCTGGCCAGAGAGATGATGAGAAACTGCCCATCCATGATAGCAGGCTCTTACTGTATGTTTTATTAGAGAAGGGATTGGGTTAATTTGACAGGGCTGTGCTTTTAGCTCTGAGACTACAAGAGGGACCTACACTTTATGTAGGCTAAGGAAGATCAGTAATGCATCATTGCTTAGTGGCTTACCTACATTGCTGCTAGAGCAGCAGAAAAGCTTGGAAGGGTTTCACTGACTGCTTTTTAGTGAAAGACTAAGTCTGTGGGTTTTTGCTTTTGTACAGGGCATTGCAAACCACCACTGAGTGAAGAGCTGCATGTCACAAATGTGTGGCTTAAATATGAGCATAGATAAATATGTTTTAAGCTAAGTACCAGTCAGGACAGAACACAATAAGCCTTCACCAGCAATCTGCAACTTGGACAGGTTAGATCAGCACATTTCTGCCACAGGGGTGTAGAAAACACCTTCTTAATGTAAGTGAGTTTGGAGCCCAAGTATACTCTTTGGGTTTTATACCAGAAGACTATACAAACCACCCACAATAGCCCTACAACTAACAGATACAATGTAATAAAGTCAAATTAATTTCTTAAAGCAGTAGTTGACAGCGCAGCTTTTGTTTTATTTGCTATAAAGTGTAAAAATAACAGCAAATAGCTTAAGAAACTGCTAAAGTACAGTCACAGTATGTAAGAGAAGTGCAAAAAATACTTATTTTTGTGTTCTCATTTGTGGATTGCTCCTTAGTGGAATTGCTCTGGGTGAAAGCACATTCTAAGCATCAGTAGCAAAGTCGCCAAATGATGAGCAGTTATGGGTATAAAACCCGTGCAAATGGGAGGCTTAAATATGAATAATGAGAAACAAGTTTAAGCTAACTACTGATCAGCAAAGCACACAATAAGCCTTCCACCAGCAATCTTCAATGCAGGCAAGTTAGATCAGCCCATTTCTGACACAAGGGTGCAGAAAAACATCTTCTTATAGTACAATAGCTGGTTTTGAGCGCAAGTGTAACAAGACCATACAAACTACCTACAACTAACAGATACAGTGTAACACAGTGCAATTAACTGCTGAAGCAGCAGGCAATACAGTTTTTTGAAACTGATGAAGTACAGCCACAGTATATAAGAGAGGTGGAAAAAATGCTTAGAGCCCTTTTGTGCGTTTCCCAGCTCACATAGACAAGGTAAACACCTTCTGCCACTTGAGGAATAATCCCAGTCCTCCTAATGTAAAAGCACAGTAGAGAGTGTCTGGAGTGAAATGCTGCCACAAACAAAAAGATATGGATACAGCAATGTATTTTAAATAGCTTATAAACATGTGATTATTTATTAAAAGTACTTTGCTTTGTATAAATGAGCCTAGAGCCTCTCAGTTGTACAGAATTTATAAAGGCACTAAAACAAGATTAGCTGGTTAAGAAGCCCTCCAGCCATTACAGCTACTGTGCATGCAGAAATCCCAAGTGTTTACACAACCTAAACAGACCTGGTGCTATAGATAGAAAATTCACTGACCTCTTCATGTTAAAACAAGTGCTTGCTTGAGTGTGAAAATACACTACTTTATCCAACAGCTAGCTAGATAATGAATTCAGATCAAGTAAATCAGTAGAAGAGACAATGAGGAATTCCAGAGTTTATATAAGACTACAACTGCAAAAGATGGGATATTAAAATTCAACGTTGTCTTGGGAGTTTACGATATTACACATTCCTCCAAACAATATACCTAGATCCCAGGTGATTGTACTTATGAATATTTTCCTATTAATGAAGCTCTATATTAGCTACAAATTGGTTGAACCCAATGCAAACGACTTGGGAAAACTTGAAGATCTTAGCGATAAAACATATATTAGCTCACAAATATGTTATCAATAGCCAAAGTAAACATTCAAATAACCTAAAGATCTGGGAACAAATTTTTAACATTATATTAGCTTAAGCTAGTGAAATCAGGAAATCCCATTATTATTTTATTTTAGACTATAAAATATAACTTTTAGAAGAACCTTAATAATTGCATGGGAGTATATTTAGACGGGAACTTTGTGGATATGTTATTCAAATGGTGAAAGCATTTATGTAAATATTGTATATGTTTTATGTCAATGTTAGAAAGTGTGTAGAAATTATTTTTGTTATTTTTATTTCTTTGTTTAAGTGTGTATGAAGAAGTTAAAAATAATAAAGATTTATTATTGAAAAAAAAAGAGACAATGAGAGGCAACATGCATTTTTTCAATATAAGCACAAGGAAAGACAAATAATTTGTTATATGAACAGCAGTCTAGAAAGGTAGGAGCTTATTAAGCTCAATTTGAAGTATGAGTGGGCAGCTTAAAATCACCAGGTTTAAAAAGCATATAAACAAAGGAGAAGGTGGGTGGGAAAAATGACCAGGGAATTACCAGCAGTGCTTTAGTTTATGCCGGCTTAAAATCTTTTCAGCAAAAGAAAAAGGCCCAGAAATTCACTGTGTATTTAAGTATCACTCAAAAGACAATAAACCATAAAAAAAAAACATGTGAAATGTGCGGTCTAGATAAGTGTCTCTCACATACACAAGGCCAAGCAGCTTTCTTAAAACAGAAAAAATGGAGCAGGTACAACAGAAATCAGCTCTGTTAGCCACAGAGAAAAATATAGGTTTACTTTCCTCACTTAATAGGGAATCACCAGCAGTGCTTTCATTTAGGCAGGCTTGAAATATTTTTGGCAAAAGACAAAGGCCTAGAAATTCACTGTGTATTTAAATATCATTTAGTAGACAATTAACCAATGAAAAACATGTGAAAAATGTGCAGCCTAGATAATTTAAATGTCTGTCTCTCACACAGAATAAAATCGCCAGGCCAAGCAGATGTCTTAAAACAGAAAATAAAATGGAGCAGGTAAAATAGAAAGCAGCTCTATCAGTCACCAACAAAAAATATAGGTTTACTTTCCTCATGCAGCAGGGAATCTCCAAAAGTGCTTTAGTTTTTGCAGGCTTGAAATCTTTTCAGCAAATGACTATATGTAATAACAGGACATTACATAATCAGTGTTAGACAATAGGCTACCATGGAAGAGAATGCATATGCAAAAGAGGGACAAACTAAAATATATTTTTCTGCCCATTGTTTTTTACTTTCATTCTAAACATCTGAGATGTGCTAAGAAAATGCCAGTCTCTGGAGGTTAGACAAGAGGCATTTCGAAATTGATGAAATGCAGCATTTCAAAAACTGTAATTTGAAATCAGAAGTGTAGCTTTCGGCTGTGTTTACAATAGCAAATAACAATGAAAATCACACACATGTACAGTTGCAGTTTCAGGCCTAAAATGCATTTTTGTGAAAAAGTGATATTTAGTTATTTTTACATATTATATAATAAAAATGACAGTACATTTTTTTCATATCTGTCTTTTTTTTTTCTTAATACCTGTATTGACACATAGGCAAGCACACATTTACAGTGGATATAAAACGTTTACACACCCCAGTTAAAATGCCAGATTATTGTGATATAAAAAAATGAGACCACAATAAATAATTTCCAAACTTTTCCCAAATTTAATGTGACCTATAACCTGTACAATTCAATTGAAAAACAAATCTATTAGGGGGAAAATATAAAGAAAATAAAAAACGTACAGTACACTGGTTGCATAAGTGTGCACACCTGTAAACTAATACTTTGTTGAAACACCTTTTGATTTAATTGCAGCATTCAGTCTTATTGGGGAAACACCTGCCATCAATTAAAGAGACTCTAATTAACCCCAAATAAAGTTCAGCTGTCCAAGTAGGATTTTCCTAACATTTACTCAGTTGCCTGCTACAGCAAAAGCCATGGCTCACAGAGAGCTTACAAGGCATCAAAGGGGATCTCATTGTTTAAAGGTATCAGTCAGGAGAAGGGTATAAAAAAATTCCACAGTATTTGATATACCATGGAACCCAGTGAAGACGGTCATCAAAAAGTGGAGAAAATATAGGACAACAGTGACATTACAAAGAACTGGACGTCCCTCCAAAATTGATGAAAAGACAAGATGAAAACTGGTCAGGTAGGCTGCCAAGAAACCTACAGCAACACTGAAGGAGCTGCAGGAATTTCTGGCAAGTACTGGTTGTGTGCTACATGTGACAACAATCTTCCGTATTCTCCATATGTCTGGACTATGGGGTAGGGTTGCAAGATGGAAGCATTTTCTTACACAGAAAAACATCCAGGCCCAGCTAAAATTTGCAAAACTACATCAGTTCTTCAAAACGCATGTGGGAAAATGTGTTATGGTCTGATTAGACCAAGGTTGAACTTTTTGGCCACAATTCCAAAAGGCATGTTTGGCGCAAAAACAACATTTTGCATCACCAAAAGAACACCATCCCCACGGTGAAGCATGGTGGTGGCAGTATCATGTTTTGGGGTTGATTTTCTTCAGCTGCAACTGGGGCTTTTGTCAAGGTGTAGTGAATTATGAACAGTTCCAAATACCAGTCACATTTGGCCTAAAACCTTCTGGCATCTGCTAGAAAGCTGAAGAGAAATTTCACCTTTCAACATGACAGTGACCCCAAGCATACATCCAAATCAACAAAAAATGGCTTCACCAGAAGAAAATTTAAATTTTAGAATGGCCAAGCCAGAACCCAGACCTAAATCCAATAGAAAATCTGTGGGATGACCTGAAGAGGGCTGTGCCCAAGAGATGCCCTCACAATCTGACAGATTTGGAGGGCTTTTGCAAGGAGAGTGGGCAAATGTTGCCAAGTCAAGATGTGCCATGCTGATAGACTCCTACCCAGTAAGACTGAATGCTGTAATTAAATCAAAAGGTGCTTCAACAAAGTATTAGTTTAAGGGTGTGCACACATTAAAAGTGGGAAAAGTTTTGAAATTATTTATTGTGGTCTAATTTTTTATATCACAGAAACCTAGCATTTTAACAGGGGTGTGTTGTATATAAAAGAGAGCAAACCATATTTAAGCAATAACCCACGGCTGGGTGTGGGTAATGCTGGATTTACCCACGGTTGGCATGGTTTGGTGACGAGGGTGAAGCCTGAGTGACCAAACAAAGCCAAACGTGGGTAAATCCAGCATTATCCACACCCAGCCGTGGGTTATTGCTCTTATACAATGGTGTTAGTTTTGTGTTGTGTTATGTTTATGTTGTTATTTATGTTTTTGTTTGCTTTAGTTTGTATTCTTCCACTTTTGTGAGATAAAATAGTCCACACTTCATGTTTACAGTTTATTTTGTCTTTTAATTTAAATACAAGTTATTATTTTTTTCAAGAGGTCTTAGAAAATGATTATATAAGTAAATGTTTTTAAAGCTTTTGGTATGTTTTTAGAATTGACAGGGAGAACGTACTGTAACTGTTTTTTCATTTTGTGCAGTTATTTACATTCTTTTCTTACTGACTGTGTATGAAGCTACAGTGAGTATTTAAACTGTATTTTTGAAAGTGTTACTTTTTATGAGAAGCCAGAGTTAGGGACATATGCAGGTTGACAGTCCATGGTGATATGTTTTCCAGTAATGCTTTTAAGTTAGTTTTGCATAACAATAAAAGTTATGAAGCCGAGAAGTTACTGTGTTTGCTATATGATGGGAATGTGAATGTCTATTGTGGTTGCTGGTACAGTGTTTTAAGCAGAGCAGTTACAGAGTGCTTCTTGTATGTGTGTGAGGTGTTTTATAAACTTGTTTTCCTTTTATAATGGTAGTTTTTATTTTTTGTCGCCTCACAGTAAGACGTTGTCCTGTTCGATTCTCAGCTAGAGCGTCTTCTGGGTGGAGACATGCGTGAATGGGCGTACCTTCGTTGAAGGTTGTGCGTCAGGGCCGGCAACTTGGCACGTAAAAATCTACTGACAATCATTAGCGTACCGGAGTTCCGTGTGGCGACCCCTAATCGGGAAAAGCCGAAAGACACACCAGTGGTGAAATACACTTTGCAGTTGGATCGTCGTTTGATTTTGTATCGTGTCTGCCGGTAAGGTGTTTTTCGCTGGGTTGTCTTCATTAGAAGTCCCCGCAACGTGATATGTTAGCATCTGCACTTCTTCTTTTGGTTATGTTCGACTTACAGTGCGCACGCTGGCTGGATTAGCAAAATATTGTATTATAACGTGTTTCCCCTTACGTGTATTATACATCACATATATTTTTGTATAACTATCATCATTCCAGTATTGCATAAATGTTCACTTCATGCTTTCCCTTAAACCTCACTCCTCCTCCAGATAATTATGTTGCATGTATTGTTCCCACAATTTCCATTTATTTCTAAGCATAACTCTCAACTGTCTAGATTTTCACAGAATTTCCAGATTTTTGCCTTGTATTTTTGATCTGCTCCCCATAAAACTTGACTTTCTGACACATCATTAAGGATTGAATTCACTATATAATTACAGCCATTTAAGTTTCATAATATATATCATTTTGAATGTGCATAGTAACACTAAAGCTTTTATTATAGCAATTTTCTAAGTTTATACTAACAGTATTTAAAATGTGTCCCTATTTTTAGGCCTTTGTCCCCCACTGTATTTGGTTTTGTCCAGATTTTTTATATTAAGAGGTTCTATGAAATTTTCTCCTTTCTTTTTCTAAAGATCCCATTTTCAGTTCTTTTATCTCTGTTACAGTATTCAGTTCTCCAAGTGCAATTAGTTTTGACTTTCATTTCCATTTTCTAGTAATTGCTTTTTTGGCAACCACCGTAATTATACTTAAAAAGGCCTTACTGTGTCTAGGCTATTCAGATCCTGTGTCTGAGCGCAAAAAAAATATTTCCTTAGTTATACCCATTTGCTCACCCTCTGTTTCTGAGAGAGTACTCTGTAAGGAACTGTTGAAGTCTGGCAACCCATTACACTCCCAGAACATATGTTCCCAGTTAAATATTTCTTCCCCATCACTCCTCCAAAATTTGACATCTAGCTGAGGAAAAAAATTTTGGAGTCTGCTTAGGGTTTAAAAATACCAGTGCAAACACTTCCAAGAAAAATTGTTAGTCTTCTAGATTTTGTTGCATACTTGAGAGCTGGTTAACTATCAAAATTGCAACCAACAAAACAAAAAATGTTCGAAACAATGAAAAACAACACCAAACATGGAACATTGAACAAGTCACTATGTTGAATCACATGCCGATTATTTGATTCGGCATTAACATACCGTTTCCCTAGCACCTGTCAAAACAGGAACTATAGTTCTGTTTGTGAGAAGTACGAAAACACTAAGCTTCACGTTTGTACAGAGGACAAAGAATCCCTGCACCCCCTGTGTGGAGTCCAGCCCCCACAACCCCTACAAATTATATATTCCAACTCCGAGATCGCACTACAGTGGGGAAAAGGGTAACGTTCCAGATCAGCACCAGACCACAATCTCTGCTACTCACATTGACCACATATGTGCAAAAGCGCGGTGCATTCACTGACCGGGAACTTGCACACATGAAGGCTCGACAACACGGGATTCAGCCAACCAGAATTTGACATCCCATGGTCGCCGAACCTTCACTGTTAATTTTCATGGTAAACCTTGAGAGCCATACATACGTCAGCCCTTCATTTCCTTGTAAGTTGCTTATCCAGTCTCTCTTGCCAATGTTTCCTAAACTCCACTGCTTGATTCCTATAGTTGTCATGCATTGATTTATATGCCCTACTAATTATCTCTTTAACAGCAGCTTCTGTTTTAGCTAAAGCTAAAAACTCAACCAGAGCTTGTCTTTCACTTAGGATCCCTTATCCTTTTCTCTTTGCCTGTACTATGGTATCAATTCTTGGTAGGAATGACAGTCTCTAGCCTACAGCCCAAATGTCTTTTCTTGGCCTCTTCCCATTCTGTTACCTTTCCCTGTCTAGTAATTTGTACCTAGTACCTTGGTTTCTTTTCCCAGTTTTCTTCAGTAAATTCCAGCCCCATTTTGCCTGTTCTGTGTACTCTTAATTGCAGTCATCCATATTGACAAAATCTCCTTTCTTCATTGTCATGGTGGCTTAGTTCTCAGAATACTTTATGTATATAATATTCTGTATGGCTGATGATATTCTCTGGACTCCTGAATTTCTCTCAGTTCAAACTGCACAACAAATTATTTGCTGTAATCTGGACTGGCTAACACAGGAGGTCCTCCCAAAGCTCCTCAGTAAACTACAGTTCAGATCACAGGGAATATTTAAAAGAACATTGATGTACAAACTCAGACAAATAAAGAAAAACAATATCTAAACTAAGCTTCACTATATTCTTGACTGACTCTAAAAGAATTACTGTTCCCTAGTTAAGTTGCTTAGTACCACAAGGCAAATGCTGTGGGTGAAGGTCTTTCTAGTCAGGTTCTCCAAAACAAAATACACAGTACTCTGAGATTTCTCTGTGTAATATCTAAGATATAATTTCCAAGAGGGCTGGCAGAATGACCTCTTACTGGTCACCTCACTCTAGGTTCTCACAGTATTCCCCTTTGAAGCTGAGATAGAACACATAGATGGCTATAGTACACATCTAAATGTTTATGGCAGTGCCTGGGGCTTCCCCTCTTTTACTGAGCTAATGAACGAAGGCTTTTTCCCAGACCTAGCATCGTCAATCCTGTTCAGCACTGTGGGGTGCTGTTTTAATGGTATAACCGCTCATTTACATTTCCCTTATTTTTCTTAAAGCAAGCTAGGTGGTTAACTGTTGCTGTCCCAGTATCCTCTATTAAAACATATACATTTAATTCAGTTACAATAATATATGCATATTCTTTCAGCAGGGTGCACTGTTGATAGATTGTAACATAAACAAACCTCACATATGCATTTTCAACACAAGCATCTGTACAAATCAGTCTGATATACAAATGACATACAGTTCTAAATCATTTGTAACACAAATCAGTTTCATATTTAAGGGACATGTCATTCTTTACAAAACTCCAGCTGGCTATGCTGGCACTTGCCCAGATCATCACATCTGTCCCCCCCCCCTCTAAGCCTTAAGCTAGTTGTTCAAGTGACCCTTCAGAAAAGTGGCTTTTAAGAAATAAGCCTGTCTGGGAATATGTTACCCAATTCCCTGTTTTGAGATCCCATCTGTGTTGGCATTCTTGACCCCACTATGGTGTTGCACTGTCATGTCATTTGCCTGCAATCCTAAGCTCCACCTTCATAACTTGACATTTTGCTGGCTGGATCTATGTAGCCATGTTAAGGGACTGTAATCTGTAACTGCAGTGAATTTCCTTCCATACAGATAACTCTGAAGTTTCTGCAGTGCTCATACTATGGCTAGACATTCCTTTTCTACAGCTGCACAACATTCCTCCCTAGGTTGGTGTCTATGGCTGAGATATAACACTGAGTGCTCTTCTCCCTCTGAGGAAACCTGGCTAAGTACAGCCCCCACCCCATGGTTTGAAGCATCTACCTGCACAACAGATTATTTGCTGTAATCTGGACTGGCTAACACAAGGGGTCCTCCCAAAGCTCCTTTAAGGTTCTGGAATGTCTGCTCACATGCCGGGGTCCACACTATCTTATCTGGCCTGTTTTTCCTTGTCAGGTCTGTGAGGGGAACAGCTATAATACCGTAACTGGGGACAAACTATCTGTAGTACCTCACTATCCTTAAGAATGCCCTCACCTGCTTTTTGATAACAGGGTCAGGCCATGCCCGAATGGCTTCCACTTTGGCAGGTGCTGGCCTGATCTTACCAATTTCCCACTCTGTGTCCCAGGTAGGAGACCTCTGCCATACCTACCTGACACTTAATGAGCTTAATGGTCAACCCTGCCCTCTGTAGTCTGCTCAGCACCTCCTTGACATGCTGAAGGTGCTGTTGCCAGGAATGGTTGCAGATGGCAATATCATCCAGGTAAGCAAGGCCATAATCTCCTGCTAGGATACAATCTACCAGCCTCTGGAAAGTCACTGAGGCATTTTTCCTCCCAAAGGGCATCTTTGTGAACACATACAAGCTGCAAGGAGTCACAAAGGCTGACCTCTGTCTAGTGTTGGGAGACAAGGATACCTGCCAGTAGCCCTTGATCAGATCAATAGTGGTTAGATATTTAGCCCCATCCAGCTGCTCTATGGCTTCATCTGTCCTAGGCATGGGGTAAGCATCTGACTCTGTGTGACTGTTTAGTTTCCTGCAATCCACACAGAACCTGATGCTGCCATCCTTCTTTAGTACCAGCTCCAGTGGGGAAGTGTGGCTCAGGGACTGCTGGACTCCTGAATTACTCCCATTTCCAACATCTCCTGTATCTCCTCCCTCAGAATCTGTCTGACTCACTCAGGCACCCTATAAGGGTCCTGCTTTATAGGTCTTTGGGGCCCTGTATCCACATGGTGCTGTACCAGGTGGGTGCACTCTGTTTTTCCAGTGAATGTCCCCAAACTCATGTAACACTGCTGGGATTTGTCGAACCTGGGTAGGGGATAGCCTGTGGGACATTGCTACCCCTTCCACTGAGGTGTTAGTCTGAGCCTCACTGAGGAGATCAGTCACCAGATCTCCCTCAAACTCCTCCAGTCATCCACTGCAAATACTCAGCACAAGGGTCTCTCTATCATGGTAAGGCTTCATCATGTTAACATGATACAATGTTTGCCCCTGCCTCCTGCCTAGTAGTTCTACTGCCAGTTAACATCACTGACCTTCCTTACTTCTTTGAAGGGTCCCTCCCAAGCTGCCTGCAAGTTATTGTGTCTGACAGGAGTGAGCAACATCATCTTCTGTCCCACAGCAAACTCTCTGGGTTGAGCATTCCTGTCATTCCAGACCTTTTTCCACTCTTGGGCTCCTGACAGGTTCTTCTGGGGCAGGCCCATGAGCTCCCTAAGCCTTGTCTTGAGGTCTAGGACATATGACACAACTAGCTCCTTGTGGGTTTCGCACTCACTCCCCACTCATCACAAATCAAATCTAGAAGTCCCCTCACCGTATGCCCATACAACAACTCAAAGGGAGATAAAACCTGTGGATTCCTGGGACATCTTCCTGTATACAAACAGCAGATGGGACAAATATTTGTTCTGCTGTCTCTTAAACTTGTCTGCAAATGCCAGTAGCATGGTCTTTAGTGTAGAGTTTAACCTATCCACAAGACCATTAGTCTGAGTGTGGTAAGGGTTGTCTTTAGGTGCCTCACCGTACAGTGCTCCCAGACAAGCTAGCAGGTCTGGCATGAAATTGACACCTCTGTTAGTCAGTATTTCTTGTGGGAAACCTACCCTGCTAAAAATCTTTAGCAAAGCATTTGCCATCTCCTCTGCCTCAGTGGAGGTCAGAGCCAGCACTTCAGGGTATCTAGTAGCATAATCTACTACCACTAGGATATGCTTCTGTGGAACTTGGGGTGCTCAGAGGCCCCACAGTATCCATAGCTACTCTCTGAAATGGCTCCTCAGTGACAGGCAGAAGCATCAAAGGAGCTTTGACCTTGTCTCCTGCGTTGCCTAATTTTTGGCAATGCCCACAGATCCTGCACTACCCTATTACATCCCTGGAAATCCCAGGCCAATAAAAGTTCTGCATAATATGTCTCTTGGTACATTTTATGCCCATTTAACCTGCAAAAGAAATGTCATGGGCTATGGCTAGAAGTGCCATACAGTAGGCTCTGAGCACTACCAACAGCTATTACCTCACCTTCTAGCCCTCCCTCAGGGGTCCACTCTCTATAGAGTAACCCTTTGTTCCAGTATACAGATTCTCCTTTTCCTTGAGAATCAGGAACTTCCCTAGCTACCTCCTTCAAGCCTCTTAGTGTGTAGGGTTTGAGAGCTGAGCCTGTCTCAACTCTGACTTTGTAACTCTTCCCAGCTCCCCTTCCACAGGAAGTCTGTTGTCCTGTGACAGCAGTGCCTCACTGTCAGCCTGGGTACAACTACTCATTTCTGCCCTTGCAGTTACTGTGTCCAAGGGAACATCAGTACCCAACAACAACTGTGGCTATCCTTCAATATCACTGCTAAGGGTAGCTCCCTCCCTGAAGTAACCATATCACCAGCCCTGGCTTTGGGTGTGCTGTCTTTCTGTGTCTCCCTCAGGCTACCAGACTCACATGCCCATCTACGAGCCGGACTGCATGCCACTGCTTGCACACAAGGTACTGCATTTTCAAAATCATTCTCTGTCAAGATATCTGCAGGGATGCCCTGAAACAGACCTACTTGCTTGCTTCCTTTTCCACCCTCCCAGTCAAGGTGATCTTTACAGTTGGACAATTCGTTTTTGAAAAATCTTTGGACTTGAAACAAGTGCCCAAAGGTTTGAGATTGTGGAAACTTCCAATGGGAATATATAGTGGGACTTCAGCTTACCGTGAGTTAATTGCGGTTTTAGATAAAGCAAGTTTCGAAATTATGGATATTATAGTTAAAAATAATGATATCAAACTTAAAGAATTGCAGGATGAAATTTCTAAACTGAATAACAGCATTGTAAATGATGTGTTATTTACACCATACAATGACAAATATAAGAAAGTTTTGTATGATGTTGATAAATTTGTATCTAAAAATGTTACTATCAAACAGCATAAGATTGCACGTGATACTGAACAGTATAAAAACAAAGCGTATCCAGATGCAGCTAAAAAAGGCCCAAATGTGGTGGAAGGATCAAACCATAGGAAAGTATCTAGGGGTGATATTGACAATAACAGGGGGCATTACAACATAGATACTAATAGAGGGAACATGGATGAAGAACAGGAGGTTTTTTAACCTGGAGAACCCCGGAGGTCAGAACGCCTGAGGAATCAGGCAAATCCAAATTTGCAGAACCCAGTAGAGGGGTGGAATCAGAGTGATCATTATTTACAAGGGAGGTCTTGGAACAACAAACAGTCCAAGAGGTAGAAGTAAATATACACACCGATACATGGTTAAACAACATTGACAGTGAAGTGTGGGTTGAGGAAGGGGGGGGTTAAATTGTCACACAGTACAACAGAATGGTTTTACTATTTATAATTATTCCGATTTGGATTTCAAGAAGTCAAGAATATTTCACGTTGTTGAAAAAGGGTATGTCATTTGTTCCGAGTTCACAAGTGAATGTTGCTAGAACTTTAGTAAATTTAAAAATGTATACTAGGCAAATGAATTTAAAGATGTTTTTCAAGGATAGAAATGTGCACCGAACTGAAATTAATGCCCTGAGTTGTAAAAGCACGTTTGTACCCCAGGTAATGTTGAAATAGATATGTTTGAAAGAATGTGTGAAAAACAGATTCGCACATTGGTTATTAATAGTGGTAATAATAACCATAATAAAACTATAATTAAGAGTACTAGAACATATAATATGACAAAGGATGAAAATCACATGTTATGGTCCTTAGCTAAAAACAAGAATTTAAGGATCATGACCCCCGATAAGGGAGGAGGTATTGTTATTATGCCTTATATTGATTACATTATAAGAATGGAGAAAATATTAAATGATGAATTAGCTTATGCAAGACCATCAAGGCATGAATTGAATAGGGCATATTCTTGGATAGACATAATTCTATCACAGGTGTTACTGGAAGGACAAATTAATGAAAAAGAAATAGAGTTTCTAACAGTGAAAAAATGGGTCCTGCCAATGATTTTTGGCATTCCCAAAACAAATCTATTGTGGATCCACCTTTTAGGCCGATTGTTTCGGCAAGGGGATCTAAAACTGAACCCATATCAGCGTGGATTGACAACAAGTTAAAACATTTACTAAATAAAGTTGATCACATAGTTAACGACTCTTGGCACTGTTTGAGTAGATTATCAAAATTTAGAAATACTAATGATTTCAAATATAGTTTTTTGACAATCGATGTAGTTAATTTATTTTCTGTAATACACATGATAGAGGTACTGAGATGTTTCAAAATAGTATTATTAGTTTGGGGGTTTCAGATATGGCTTTAGTCAGAGTACTATTTGATTTCATGGGGATAGTTCTAAAAAACAATTTTCTCATGTTTGAAGGTGAAATTTTTCATCAAATTTCAGGAGTGGCAATGGGGGCAAAATGTGCCCCCATTTTTGCCAATTTAGTATTATTGGAGTGGGAAACTGAATGTATTTTAAAAACAAAATATAATGAGAGAATTTTGTCCTATAGCAGATTCCTTGACGTTATATTACGTTTGTGGAAACGGGATGAGCAAGAAGCAAATGAATTTGTGAAATATCGTAATGGAACTACTGATTTTTTGAAGTTCACTATTAGATGGAACAAAAATCATATTAACTATTTAGATATTAGTCTATCAAATGAGGTGGATAATTTACAAAGTGCAATATATAGGAAGGCTTCATATTCAACTGCTGGATTTTGACAGTAACCATCTATACTATCAAAAACGTAGTGTAGTTAAAGGGCAGATGTTACTACTGTCAAGAATAATTAGTAGTGAAGAAGTCTTCCATACAGAAATGTACAATCGTATAGGTATGTTTCTGGAAAGGGGCTACCCTTTAAAATTATTGTCGAATATTAAAAAAGAAGTTATTAAGAAAAGAGAACGAACATTTGCACCTATCTTATTGTCTGAATGGCAGTTTAAAGATAAAAACAAAGATTTGTTACAAGAGAGTAACATGACTAATACCATGGTTTTGGAATACAATGATAGCAGTTCCAAGATTGTTGGCATTGTCATTCAATGTTGGGAGTTATGTTTCCAGGGGGACATGTTAACAATTATTGGTAAGAAGCCCCAAATAGTCTTTAGTAGGGGGAGAAATATAAAAAATATACTAGAGACTAAAATAAATAAACTAGTATACAAATCTAACATGTCCAAATGTGAGAAATGCAAATTTTGCAGAGATATATAAATGATGGACCTTATGTGTTTATTCAGGGCAGTGATATTTCTATTTCATGTCCAGGTAAGGTCATTTGCAACAGGACACGTGTATGTGGCTACTTGCTTATCCTGTCCTGGTTTCTATGTGGGCAAAACCACTCGTAGATTGAGGGACAGGATAGGCGAACATGTAAGGGCCATAAGGAATAAAGATATACATAATGCTCTGTTTACACATTCAGAAAGATGTATAAATTTCTAAAAGTTTGTGTTTTTTGTGATCGATAGTGTTTTCAAGAATGAACATGGAGGTGACAATGATTTGTTGTTAGAAAGTAAAGAATCTTTATGGCAATTGAAGCTAAATGCTTCTATGGAACCTGGCTTAAATTATTTTATTTCCATTAAGCCATTTTTGAAAATCAGACATAATCAAATTGTCTGACATGTCTAATTTTCAGTATTTATTTTAAAAATTATGTAGAATGTATTTTTAAAAGTTTAAATAGATTTAGTATGTTGCTTAATGAATGATCAGGAAGTATTTTGATGCAATGTATAAATTCTGGAGTATCTTTTATGAACAATAGTCTTTTGATAAATGTACTGTCTTTTTAAAAGTTTGGGCGCCAAAAAGAGTGGGTAGGTGCTTGTGTAATTACAAACAGCATTTGCTACTGTTTAACCTGTTTGGGGAGAATGTTTAAACAACTCTGAAGATGCCTTTGGATTACTTGGCGAAAGCGCTTAGTTGTTTGAATTGCAAGTATTTCGGATTGCAATAAACGGTAAATTGCACTAGTTTCGGTAATTGTTTTTATTTTTTTCTCCTTGCAGTTACTGTGTCCAAGGGAACATCAGTACCCACCAACAACTGTGGCTCTCCTTCAATATCACTGCTAAGGGTAGCTCCCTCCCTGAAGTAGCCATATCACCAGCCCTGGCTTTGGGTGTGCTGTCTTTCTGTGTCTCCCTCAGGCTACCAGACTCACATGCCCATCTACGAGCCTGACTGCATGTCACTGTTTGCACACAAGGTACTACATTTTCAAAATCATTCTCTGTCAAGATATCTGCAGGGATGTCCTCAAACAGACCTACTTGCTTGCTTCCTTTTCCACCCTCCCAGTCAAGGTGAACCCTGACAAAAGGCTTTGGGAATGGGATCCCTCCTAAAGCTCTGACTGGAGTGGACTGCCCAAGCAAGTACTCCTCCTGTTTAACCATTGCAAACTTCACAATGGATATATCAGAGGCAGTTTCTCTCTTAGCAGTGACATGTTTTCCATCCACTAAGATTGGATATAAACTCTTCTGGTAGCAGGACTGCAGCAATGGAATCCTCGAACATCTACATTTATGGTAGGTACAAAACTGTACTTTTGGCATCCCTGTTGTCTCCAGGCAACTTAGCACTGCCATTCCCACTTGCTGGCTCCCCTACCTTTTGTTCCCCACCTTGTCTCTGTGGACATCTGTATGCTACATGGCTCCAGTGGTAACATTTAACCCTTGATCCTTGCTGTGTACCTGTACTGGTGGCTTCCCCTGTTACCGGTGGCCACTGTTGGTGTGGTTTAGGCTGTCCACCATGGGTTCTGTTATAGCCATGTGCAGCAACATGGATCAACAATGATGCCCTGCTTGCTAGGTATATGTCTCCTTTTTTCCCCATCTCATCTGCAGAGTTGCATTCCCTGTCTGCCAGCCAGATTCTCATGTCCTCAGGCAAAGTGTTAAGGGCTTTTTCCCTCACCAATAGGTCTGCCATCCCTTGAAAATTGGTGACCTAACACCCAGTCACCCACCTATAAAAATAAATGCTTAGTTCAGCAATATAATCACATATACTTTCATCTGCCTTGCATGTATGCTCACAAAACTTTTTTTTTTCTGTATGCTTCAGGTGTTAACTTAAAACATTGTAATTAACAGTGCTTAACTTTGTCATAATCTAAAGAATCAGTATCAGACAATTTAGAAACAGCAGTTAAAGCTTTACCATGGAGTAAGGAGGTCAGGAACCGTGCCCAGAGCCCTTGGTCAGCATTATACTGTTTGCATACTCTTTCAAAATGATCACCTTCATTGTACTGAGGAAGACGTTTACTGATCTTTATTGCTTCTGGGGTTCGGTTACTCTCTTCCCCATTACCTCCATGACCATGACAGAGAGTCAACATTTCCTTTTCATGTTGCTTCTGCCTCTCATTTTCTTCAGCCTCCGTACATCTCAGTCTATCATTTTCTTTAGCCTTCAAATGCTGCATTCACTCTGTGGAGTCTAGTTCCATCTGTTTGGCCTCCATTTCAAGTCCATTTAACTCCAGATGGGGTTTTAAGTCCAATGAGGAAAAGTGGAATTGTCCTGTTTCTGAGAGCTGCAAGTCCCCATCAGCAGACCGGTTATCCTTCTGGTCGCTGGTCTGTGCTGCAGCTGTAATTAAAGCTGCAATCATTCCCCCTTAAGTCAGGTAGGCATGCACCAGTCCTTTGACTTGGCACATCTCAGCCAACTGGTTCCTTGTCAGCTTGCTATAATCCTCTGCTGACATCCTTGTCTGGTCTCCCTGACTAACTGAGCTAACAAAAAGTCAATAAATAAAACTATTGTGATATGAAACTCTGAATGTCTGCTTTGTGGCTGCTTGACAGTACAAACACCTTCTTTAGTGACCACTGCTTTCAGGCTACAGGAGTTCAATTATTATCCACACCACTGGTCAGCAGTATGTGAGCACGTGATGATCCCACCACTGCTACCAGTATGTGATGTCCCCATGCTGTGCCAGTAATCAAGGAGCCTGAATCCTCACCACTGACATTGGAGAGGGATGTGCTCTTGAAATACAAATAGATTCACTCAGTATTTTCCAGATGCAGACCTCTTTGCATCAGGTACAATCTCCCTTAAGAGCACGCAGGGCACACACTCAGGCTGGGCTCTAGATGTCTCTGTATCTGTCTCCCTGCAGGTCCCCAGTAAGCCTCCTCACTTGTACAGCTGTAGGGTTTGGTCCTCTGCCGAGTGTCCAAGCCAAGTCCTCCAGCACCCTGTCTTTAAACTCGGTGTTTCGTGTCCCTATCCCAAGTAGCTGACACACTCACACGCAGACACACACACACTCATACAACGCACACACACTCACACACACACACGCACACACATATCCTAGCTGGTTAACTGTTGCTGTCCCAGTATCCTCTATTAAAACATACACATTTACTTCAGTTACAATAATATATGTGCATTCCTTTTCATTCCAGTAGGGTGCACTGTTGATACATTTTAACCCAAGCAAACCTCACAAATGCATTCTCAGCACAAGCATCTGTACAAATCAGTTTGATATACAAATGACATACAAAATTCTAATACATTTGTAACACAAGCATTTTGATATTCAAAGGACATATCATTCTTTACAAAACTCCAGCTGGCTATGCTGGCACTTGCTCACACTTGCTCACACCAGTCATATAGTATGTCAACAAGCAAGGGGCACAAAGTCCTACCTACTTTGTAGGCTGGCTCTTTAGGCTTGGGATTTTGCAGTCTACCACAGTTGACTCTTCATGTGGTTTATATACCTGCAGAACAAAATCTAGTGGCAGACGTTCTTCAGAACAAGTCCAGGACAGATCCTTCCAAATAGATGCTTCACAAGGAGGTGATTCTGGACATTGTTCTTTAGTGGAACATTCATCAAGTACATCTCTCTGCGTCCTATCTGAACAGACAACTTCCCACATTCTGTTCCAGAGTGTTAAGTCCTCTGGCTTGTAAAGTGGACACCATGTCTTTTTCTTGGCTTATATCCCTCTCCCACTTCCTTTGTTTCCAAAAGTCCTGTACAAGGGCCTGTGGGACACAACCAAAGACTTGCTGGTGACTCCATTGTGGCCCAGACAGCATTAGTTCCCCTTCTCTTCCATCTGACTAGTTGGAATCATCACAAGTTACCTCACTAGAGGGATATAGTCACACAGGACAAAGGATTTATATTTCACTCTCACGTGTTCACCCTTCACTTAACACTTTAGATGATAGTGTTTGATTCGTTTTAGACACCAGTTCTCTGAGGACAAGATTTGGGTTTTGCAAGAGGCCAGGAAACTCATTACTAGAAAATCCTATGTGGCTAAATGAAAGAAATTTTCTGTTTGGTGTCTCAAGCACGATCTGGACCCTTTTACTGTGAGTTTTCCTACTGTCCTTTCTTATTTTTGTGAGTTGCTTAATTCTAACCTGGCATATTCATCTGTTAAAGCAATTTGGCAGCCATTTCTGCTTGTCTGCCTCTGAACCCGCCACTGGCTTCCAGTTTTGAAGCCAAGCAACCTTTGAAAGGCATCTTTCATAATAGGCCACATAGAAAACCTGTTCCTCCTCCTTGGGTCCTTACTTTTGTTGTTGAGGGAATTGACTTGGTCTCCTTTTGAACCTGCAGTTTCCTCTTCCTTGCAACACTGTACTTGGAAAACTGAACTGTTAGTAGCTCTTACTTAAGAGGGTCTCTGAACTCTAAGTACTCATGGCAGTTCCACCCCTTTTTTCAGAAGAACAGGTTGTCCCTTCATACTAATCCTTCCTTTAATGCAAAGGTGGCTAATGATATGTCCATGTCTTTAAGTCAATCAATTCATATTCTTTCTTTTCCCCCTCTCCAATGAATGACAGTGAGTGGATTCTTCACTCTTTGGATTTACATAGACTGCTCAGATGTTACCGTCACAAAACCATTAGATATCAATAAATCTGAACAGCTTTTTGTTTCCTTTCATAGCAGGAAACTGGGTTTGGCTGTGTCTAAGCAAACCATCTCTTCCTGGATATAAATAAGGCCATTACTGTTTGCTATTCATTTCATGCAAGCAGCATTCTTCTTCTGTTCATGCTCATTCTACCAGGGCTGTGGCCTCTTGTGGTGCTTTTTTCAAGAGTCTGCATACTAGAACTATTATAGAAGCTACTACATCATCCTCTGTATATACCTTTACTAAACATTACAAATTGGATGTCATTTCTAGAGCCATAGAAGGCTTTGCTAGGGCCATCTTCCATGGGTTTTTGAAAGGCTGTTGTGTGTCTTCCTCCTCCCATCTGTAAAGAATACTGCAACAATGATAAGGAATGACATAGTGCAGTTGTGTAAGATATTACCACAGCAGTAAATGCCCTTCTTCTCATTGTTGCAGTATTCTGCCCCCCTTCCCCATTTACTTTTCTGTTACTTTTTGCTTCCTGGGAGGTCTCTTTTTCTTCTTTCTTCCCTTTGTGGATACACATGGTCAACTGTTTCCTGTTGGTTTGCCCTTGGTTCTTCTGGGGCAGTTCAGTTCTGAGGATAAGATGCTTGTACATCACTTGTGTACCTTACGGCTTGGACATAGGATACACATCTGAAGTACTGTACCTGGAAGGAGATCAGGCTTTGGTATGCTGACCAGTCATTTGGCTGTGCTGTGCAGGGTAACCCTTCTGTTAAGAATACTGCAACAGTGAGAAGTAGGACCTCTACTGTTATGGTAAGATCTTATACAACCAAACTTTGTCTTTTTGGGTAGAATAGCTACATCGGAAAATAAAAGTAGAATACAGCCTGGGTTTAAGAATTAGTTTGCCTTCTCTATTTTTGTGTATAAAATTGCATGGTGTTCTTAATGTAGTATATGTCTGCTTTTATGTGCTTTGCAATATGTTTGTTTCTGACAAGTTATATTAGGTTAATAGTGTGCATAATGTGATTCACAGATATTTCAAGGCCACTGAGAGTAATGACCATTCATGCCTTGCTAGTACCATCCCTCAGTCTTGATCTCCTTTCTCCAGAAAGGCCATACCAGCCAATCCCAGAGTAAAATTTTGGATGCCCAGCCAGTCATTTAGTTTGTGTTTAATGAAAGATAGTGAATCACATTGCACAACAAGCTTGGGAGGTGCTGGGTTATAATCCTGTCCCGCCACCATGTTTTATTTTTCTGTTGGTGAAGATTTAGATCCCTGGTTTCTAGTATTAGTAAAGATATTGGACTTACAGAAACTGAGAGAGTCCTGAGCAGCCAGGTCTCTAAAATTGTGGTAAGTGAGGCAGAGAATCGCCCCCCAAAATCTGTAAGACATTGAATAAAGAATTCAAGCTTACAGCCTCTTAGTGTACTTTAGACGTTTTAGCCTTTGAACTTTAACTTTTGTAGTTGTTACAAATGTCAATGAGATGCATTCAAAAGGGGGAATTGTGCCAGATAATTGACTTCACCAGTGCTGCATATAAGGGAGTGGATTACTTCTTTAGACCATGATGATATTCCTTTGACAACTGGGTGGGCTAAATAAAAGGATTTGTTGATAATTGTCACGTGATGGCTAAAAAAGAGGGAGCTATCAACCCAAGTACCTAGGTGCCTGACTTACATTTTTGTTTTGTAGTGGTGTGTTTATACGCTATGCTGTGTCTACTAAAAGTGATGTTGCTACACTGTTTAGCATTCATTTAGTTTGAGTTCCTTTTTAGGAACGAAGAGTTTACTAGAGAGAGTTTGTTTTTGATGATTTGGGTGTCATTTGCTGTCTTACCAAGAATAACCAGTTTGCAGTCATCTTTCCACATATGGACCAATTTTATTTTTAATGAAGTTGCTTGTAATATTTTGTCATACTTTTATTTATTTTTGTGATTCGTGTTTTTCCTGAAATACGCTTTGTAGGTATATGAAGGTGGAAAATTCTGAAACCTTAATCTGTGCATGCTTAGAGGAAGCAGTAACTGATCAAGCAATTTAGAGAGGAGTATAAACAGCTTTTCATCTAGGAAAGTTCTGCATAAGCTTTGCAGATGCCCCACAGATATTTCAGTACTCAGAAGACGCTTACAATTATCTCCAACAGTAGGGCTTTGACAACATGGACTGGTCAGTAGTAATGACAAGTGAGGGAGATCTGCCTTAGTTGTCACTTGGAAGTCTCCACGATCGAAAAGATCCAGACAGTCTACCGGGGACTTTGATCAATTAGCTACCTAAAATAATTCAGTGCATTCATAGTTAGTATGCTGTAATGTTGTTTCCTTTTCACTGATGGGTGAAACTACATGTTGGTAATCATTTTTACCTTATCCATAGTGGCTCAATCAGCTTTATACTTTTCCTTCTGGAAGGATTGGTTGCTACTTAATGAGCTTTTTTTCCCCTTCTGTTCCTCCCCCACTGTAACTGCTTTCTGAATACTTGTAACAACAGTAATAGCTCATAGACCCTCTATGCACAGGTTATATTATGGATGCAAAATGATCACCACCCATCTGAATGATAAGGAAGAAGAATCTGGGACTCAGCAGTGGCCCTATGACCTTTGGAGTCACAGTATAAAACTGTACATAGTTGATTTTCTGTTTATGAAATGTGTGCTTTTTCAATGTAGGTTCCTAGGATTTATAGTTCAGAACTAGGTTCAAAGGTAACTACTAGGCTAGATGCCCTTGTAGGCAGTTTCCTTTTCAAAGGTGAGAGACAAGCCCTGTACATTGTGTTTGTGAGGTCAACACCTTAACCATTATGCCAACTCCCAGTTTAATTCTGTTGTACTTACTCCGTGTCACTGCTGTCTTGCTTTTCATTTTTTGGATGTTGATTGTGTCTTTAAGAATACAGGCTTAAGCAAAGCTCACTTGGGAATAACTTCATATAACTTTCTCACTCTTACTGAATTTTAGCCACAGTTGTGTTGTTATGATTATGATACAAGACTTCTTGAATGGGAAGAGCCTTAATCTGTTTTAGCTTTTTTTTTTAAACAAAACAAAAAAAGATGATGTTACTTAGTGTTAAAGTAAATAGCATTAACTCTCCTGTTAAGAGGTTTGATTTACATACTTGGATAAGGATGATGGATGTCTTGGCATTGCAAGAAACCCATATTTCAGTAAGTGAGCATCAGAAATTAGCTTCTGGGGATATGGATTAATGGTTTCCTCTTCTTATCTTTCTGCCAAATGAAGAGGAGTGATCTTGTTGATTTGTAAAGGTTGCTCTCATTTATTTGATAGATAGATTTAATCTTCCTGGGCTGTACGGGACAATCATTCATACAGGAAGTAGAATTTTAACTCTTGTAACAGTGTACCTACACCCAACTTTCAATGGTAGAGCAGTTTAAAGCCTACTCCAGTCCATACAGGACAGAGTAAAAGTCAACTTGATTTTGGTCAAGGACTTAAACTGTTACAAGCCCCGAAGATCCTTTTGTTGGCCACCACCCTCATCCATCGGCATGTACTAAATATTTAAAGATGTGGGCAGAAGAAATACTACTGATTGATATACCCAAATCCAAGATAACCCCAGTATACCCATCATTTGCCATTATTTGATACCATTAGCCAAATTGATAGGATTTATTTAGATAAGGAACTATTAGATCTTTTTTAAAGTGATCCCATGCCCATATTTTGAAAATGAAACCCCATTTTGCCACTTTACCAGAGCCAGTCCTCTTCTCTTGAAGCTATGGAGGCTCTATCTTTACTGCGTGAGGACACCAGATTTTACAAAACAGATTCTGAATGCCACACTAGAGTTTCTGTCAACTCATGCAAATGGCAGTTGTCACTCACATTTTATGTTGGATGCATGAAGGGAGTTATTACATGCTAAGCTAAGACAGTGGACTAACGGTCTTTGGCGGTCATACCATACAGATTTAATTAAGTTCTAAGAGGACTACAGAGAAATCTCTGGACAGAAACATTGCAACAGGACACACCTTCTTTCCTCTTAACTGTGAAGTCTCGAAGAAAAAAATCAAGAAATCATTAATAAAACTGAAATTGCATTAGATCACCTGTGGTTGCAGTATTATGAAATCTCACCCCAGGTCTACTCTAGGCAGGCAAGGAAATGTAGCATGAAAATATGCAGTCAGTTTGGGCCCTGTCCTCAACGTGGAATTTTCTGAGCTGTTATACATCCGTTTGATATGTAATAGTGTCATTCATACACTGTTACCAGATGGTTTATACATACACTAAACATAATGACTCAGACCATGGACATAAATACACATATTCCTACCATTACTTCCCACTCTGTCTCAGGAACAGGTACAGTCTGTTCCCCAGAAATGCAGATGGCAGCTGAAAGCAGGTAAAACCTGAGCTCAGTAGAATTAATAGTTCAGAAACAAAAGAACTTAGTGGTTCAAAGTTGCCACAAAAATAAAATTATTAAAGTACCACCACAAGCCTTCGCACAAATGTGCTTTATCAAGTGTTATTTATGAAAAACAGAGCATAACAGAACTTATATAAGTAATAAAACCCTTCCATATCAGCTGACATCTATTATTCAGTGATATTTTTAGCAGGATTAAATTCATTAGACATTTAAATTTCTACAAACTCTTTACATAACATTTCATAAAAAAATGTATATACCTCATTATTTCATTTTCTCAACATCCTAAGTTTTAGTTAGGGCTTTGAATTATACATTCCATTTAAACCAGGTAGATGATTAGCACCAATTTGCAAATCCATTTGTACTCATACCTTTTGGGTTTTAAAACTTCATTTCCACCCCTCAAGTCTATTTATACCTTCTCCAAAACATTACATTTAAAAATGCTGTTCACTTTCTTTCTGTATATGGTTTATATAACACGTTCATTTCTACCTGTCTGCGAATTTCAGAATAATGCTCACAGATTTTATCTTTGGACCTGCTGGTACTTTTAACCAAGGCATTTGTCACATCTGGCTAAGCAGACTATGTTCAGGTATCACATGTCACAGATATATTCATATTATGTACTCTGTTGGTTGTTGGATGTGCAAAGGTATTATTATCAGGTATGTGTTTGCAAAAGGTGTAGTTAAAACAGGGTCATGTACCTTTTCTACCATCTATCTTTTCACTATATGTTGTGCTTATAGCATAAATGTTGTTTTATGTTCATTGAGTTCTTAAATACACATATAGGTCCATTGTGTATATACTGTTTTAAACATCAAATTATCACAGAGTTGTCTACTCTTTCTTTATAAATATCATAAAGAAATCTGGTACACTGATTAAATGTGATAGAAATAGGTATATTCATACACCTATTGGACCTTCCTATACTTCAGTTTAAATTCCCTTCTAACTCACTAAACACTGGTTTTGCCTTAGAATATGCTTTTGAAATTACTTTGTGTTGTGAGGTTTGATGTTTCTTTGTTATAACCACTTAACATAAATTCTTTATCTGAATCATCTCTTTTATCACATAGTTGTTGGTCTGTAGTTCACCCAGAGATTGTCATTATTTGACCATATACTATATCTTTAAAAACATGGCTAGAATGCAAATCAAAATGATGTTTTCTTTAAGTCTGTCTTAAAAACAGAAACTTTAATTCTATAATTAACATAGTATAAATGGATGTTGAGAAAATGTATTTCCTCATAAGATGATACCATTTTAATTCTAAGAAGTATGTTACAGTATTAACGTAATGATGGAAAACACATAATTCTTCCATTTAACCATCCTACAAATGGAAAGAATAAAACCTTTTACATTAAAATATATCTGTCACTGTATATAAGTTATTTTCCCCATATGAATATCACTAAGTTAGCATATGTGTTGGCCACAGGCATACCCATGGCCACCCCTGATATCTGTAAAAAAAATCTTCTTGAAATATGAAAGCATTATTTTCAAAAACAAATTGCATAAATTTACATATTGTGTCAATTGTCATATTATCTAATTCACTGTACTAGTTTAGACAATCCCTTACAGCCTGTATCCCATATTCATTGGGTATTGCAGTAAATAAATATTCAATATCTAGTGTGACATGTCCACTTAAATAGATGCAGCAGAAAAGCAGCACTATCCTATACAACTAGTCTCATGTACTAAATATTTCAATGTCATCTCTAAATATATTGCTGTGAGTTCTGTGACCAATCCTTTAAATGAAACAATAGGCTGCATTTGTGTTTCCCTAGCATCTTTATGCATTTTGGGGGAGTCCAAAATACATTGGGAATCACAGGCTAATATATATGGAAAGTGCTAGTAATTCATTTGTGATGTAACAATTTATATGAAAGAAAAAAAAACTGAAGCAACTGCCTGCATACAAGAACATGGAGAGCAGAACCCTGTACAAACCAGTGCAAGCTACTGCAAGTCCTACTTTTATCAACAGACTGTGAGCAGTGTAGGTCTATTATAATCTTTTCTCTGTGATACTCCTACTGATTCTTCTGTTGTGCACACCGATGGACCCCCCCCCTTTTCCTACCAGTTATTGCAACAAATATATACATTTTTCCAAAGCTTTACATTTACTTTATATTCTTACATTTTATTTATCTTATATATTACATTTATTTTATATTCTTATGTTTTATTCTCCCATTTATTGTAACAAATATATACAGTTTCCCAAAGCTTTGCATTTATTTTATATTCTACTTCCCTGATGCTCTACTAAATCTGCTTGTGAGTTCACATAGATAAACAGACACCTTTAGATACTGACCCGGACTAGCCGGGTGATTGTTTTTCTCTTCTCACAGCTTTCTACAAGTCCTGGTTCATAGCCTCCCCCCTTTTCTTATTCTCCTAACATAATCTTATTGTATAATTCTAACTGTTTTCTCACAGCTTTCTCCAAGCTCTGGCTCTTAGCCCACCCCCGTTCTCTCAGTCTCCTAACATAATCTTATTGTAAGCTTCCCACCCTGTCAGTCCTGTCTATTCCCTCCCTCTTCCTCTTGAGAGTTTACTTATTCTTCCCCTGAGCTGTGGCCCCATCTTTATATACTTAGACCATCTGTTCTACCTCCAGATTTCCTACCTTACTGATAGTTTTCTTTCCAGATAGCAACTCTGCAGTTGGTTTCAACCCACTCCGTTTGCCCTCGCTGTGATCGGGCTCACTCAGCTCCGCTTTCCTACCCCCTTTCCCACCCACCCCCAGATCAATTACATTTATACTTATTCTAGCTCCTCCCATCTACCCACTACCCAATTACCCCCCTCCAATTCCCCTCTCATTACACCACTAACTAAACCTCTTCACTTCCCCCCACCTTACACCATTAGCCAGACCTCCAACCAAACCCACACATACCCAACATCTTAACTCACCTCATCATTACCCCATCAGTACAACCTCTTCTCCACCAACACATCTCGCTATTGCACACTAATTCTTACTCCTTTAGTCACCCACATCCTATACTACAATGTCCATGTCTACTATCACTACTCTACTTACCTTATCACTCTCTTTCAGTATCCTACTACGTCTTACCTCTCCACATCATTCATCTACCTCTTCCTCCTACTGCCCATTAACCTCTCTCCCCATACAATCTAAAAACACCATTTCCTTCTGACAAGTTTCAGCAAGCCTTCACAACACAAGCATATTATTGTGTACCAGAGTAAAAATCCTCCCTCACCATCACCACAACAATAATATTTTCTCTCTAAATTATCTAATCAAAGTAAAACAGAAATTAGAAAACACTACTCTCCCATATCCTGTAACAAACCTATCACTTTGCGGGAACATACATCCCAACCAGGGTGCCATCTCCTCTCCTCTGCAACCCCCCCAACTCCCATAAATCAATAAACATCACTACAATTAACCTACAAAGCGTCAGAAATAAAATACCTGATTTCCACGCATGGATACCCCACAACAAACCCGATCTTATTGCTACAACTGAAACATGGCTAAAACCCTATATTAAGGACACAGAATTCCTTCCCCTAGATTTCAGCTGTCTTAAGGCCGACAGACCCCATAAAAAGGTGGAGGCATCTCTCTAATATACCCCATGGCCTTCACTATAGTTCAGTATACAAAACCCATCCCACAGTTCTCTACAGCCGAACTTCTAGTTTCTTTCCTTAAAATGAATAATTGCAAAAACCTCTGTGTGATAGTCATTTACATTCCCCCAGGCAATAACATCTCAGTTCTTGAGGAAATTCTTGTCTGGGCATCTACTAGCATAAAAAAATTAGACTATCATACTGGGAGACATAAGTATCAGCTGGCTAGACATATCCCCACAACACTCGATAACTGCAATATCAATCTATATAAGTTCACCCAGCTATTTAACACCATAACAAGGCCTAATAAAATGAATACTAATGGCTCAATTCTAGATTGGATTTTAATGTCCGACCCAAATAAGAGCATGTCCGCTGATGCACTCTCCAATAGTATACTGTAACTGACCATTTACCGGCCTTTATACAACGTGAATGTACCACAACAATTGATAAACATCAATACAGGGTTACCAGAGATGAATCCCAGTTCTGTCCATGTAGCTTTAACCAAAGGTTGCTTAGCATCAACTGGGATGCACTAAAATCACTTCCGCTTGATGAGGCAATTGAGTTCTTCATCTCAACCTTCCTTAGCATACTAGCTAATCTTGCTCCCCTTAGACAAAAGAGAGTAAAGACCAACCATGCCAGTTGGCTAACAAGATCCACTAAAGATCTCATGAAACGCAGGGACAAATCATGGAAAATCTGGCAAAAAAAACAAAACCCCATCTGACCTCACCCAATACAAACAGCTCCGAAACCAGGTTAAGTGCCTAGTACTACAAAACAAAAAAGAACACTTACCTTACATTACAAAATTAACACAAACAAACCCCAAATAAATTTTGGAGCTCTCTCAACTCTTTATTAAACCCAGGCTCTAGTAATAATCCTTGCCCAGACCCAAATAAAGCACCCATTGAAATTGCTGCAACCTTCAACTCCTATTTCATAGATACTATAGCCAATCTAACCGCTACCTTTCCCAAGACCAACTTGTCCAGCACAGACCTCGCCACAGCTAACACCAGTTTAACTCCTATTCCCAACTTTCCTCTGTCACCTATACCCACCTCAACTATTAAAAAAATGCTTCTAAAACTCAAACCATGCACAAATGCCCCTGACAATATACCCACCAAATACTTGCAAATCTCAGCCAACTCGATCATTTACCCTATCAGCATACTTCTCAACCAATCTATCCAAGAATCCTATAATGCCCATCATCTGGAAAAAAGATTATATCCTCCCTCTACACAAGGGGGGCCCCAACATGGATACCACCAACTTCCACCCCATTGCTATACTATCACCCATGTCTAAGATTCTGGAAAAATATATTCATTCTCAACTTCTTCACCATCTGATTCACAACCATATCTTGTCCCCCACCCAACATGGATTTAGGCCAGGACATAGTACCAGCACTGCCCTCATATCCTTCATGGACACTGTCAGCCGAGCCTGTGATGCTAGTAAAATCGTATCTTCTTGATTTTTCTAAAGCTTTCAATACTAAATCCCACTCTCTCCTTCTAACAAAACTCTCTAACATAGGTACCTTACCTCAAACTCTAAACTGGTTCACTAATTACCTCACTAACAGGCAACAATCAACTAAATGGCAGAACTCTTACTCCCCTTTTCTAAACACCACCACTGGTGCTCCTCAAGGCCCCATTTTAGGCCCAATTTTTAGCATATTTATCAATAACTTCCACACCACACTCTCTCAAGGCTCAGTCATCCAGTACACAGATGACTCTACTATCATCTGCACTGCAAACAACTCCTCAAAACTACACCAACTCACCCAAAACCCACTCACCTCCACTGAAATTTGGATGTCTAATAATCATCTTGGATGTCTAATAATCATCTTGCATTGAACTCTAACAAAACCAAATTAGTAATATTTGCTCCCCCCCCCAAAAGTCCACACCCCTACATAAAGCGAACTTCACCATTCAGTCCCTAACTTGTACCACCATCGACATTGTACGTAGCACAAAAGGTGTCATCATAGACGAAAACCTCACATTCGATCTCCACATCTAGTCCAGTGTTAAAAAGACACATCAAAAACTTGGCACTGTCTACCGACACAAACATCAACTCAGTGCATCAGCCTGACTTTCCTTTGCCTCTTTTTTCTATTACCCTTTCTTTTATATGGTGCCCCCCTCCCCACCAACATTAAGTCCTCTCTAAAGTCCAAACTAGACTCATGCTACAGCAAGATTGCTAAGTTTGTAACTAATGCCTCCTACTCATCCCACCACTGCTTATCATTATGCAACCTAAAATGGCTTGAACTGCCCAACTATCTCACCTTTATGCAACTAACTACAGCTTACAAACTCATTCATATTCCATCCATGTGCCTTGCTCTATTTTCTATACTTACTGTATACCATCCTAACAGACCCACTCCGATCCAACAACGAACTGCTCATAAATGTAGAAAAACCCAAACTTTTGGCTGGCCACATGCTTTATTCCTTTGCCATCGCAAAACTTTGGAACTCCCTCCCCCCAACACTTAGAGCCACCCAATCAGTAACCTTCTTCAAGACATCTCTGAAGCAGCACCTCTTCTCATCTTGGCTGTGCACATGAGCTAACATCACATCTCATATAACCTAACTTCAACCATCACAAGTATTCTCACCCGACTTAACTACTCTGGCATCCTCCTTTCACATCCACCTGTCTTTTTATTTATTCCACCTCTCCACTTCCCTCTTCTACTAACCCTCATTGTCCTACCATTGATCCTTCCTGTCTACTTCCTTCTCTTCCTAACCCTTATGACCTACCATTGAATCAGGTGAGACATTCAGGTATTCTCGCAGCCTACCTTAATATCATACCACCACTTATATCTACAACATTATCTACCGACTTTGCTGATTCCTGCAATAGGATTCGTATAGCCTATTGCGCAGCTATTACACCTCCTAAACGTGCGAAATTTTTAAGTACCTAGTCTCTAATTAATTCCTATATCTGCTTTGCACCACTGCATGAAGTGTCCTATATAAATTTTGCTAGCTGAAAACTACTCATATGGAATGTTCTCATGTATATAGTCTGTATTGCTTGTATAATATCTTTGATTTAAGAATGATTACTTATGTACTGTTTTTTCACCAATTGTTTAAGCTGTCAATAATATGTACTAAATGTCTTTATTAATGTAAATTCTGTATTGTATGTGAAATGTCTTATATGTGGAGTTTTCTCCCTGGGACTCCACTGAAAATGGGCACTTCTGGCTCAACTGGACCATCCTGGTAAACAAACGCAAATAAATAAATATGTAAGTCAAAACCATTAAATTTCACATTCGTAGATACTTACTGATATCAACCATAATTATTTCCTTATACAATTTCTCATGAGTTAAATTTACTGCATTCATAGCTGTATAATCTATCCTATTCATGACTGCAACAGCACCCCCCGGCAGCATTTTTTATCACTATCTCATTGTTATCCATTAGTATAATTTGCTCAAGTTGGTTAAGGCTGTCTTTCTTACAGGGTAAATTAGTCTCATATAATTCATAAATGGCCTTTTTATAGGCTTTTTCAAATGGTTGCACAACAGAATGGCTTAGTACAAAAACACTCCATTAAAATTGCTGTTTGGCTCATTATTCTCATTTGGTAAAAACAATTTCAAGTTTAAAAGTCTAATAAGTATATTTTGTTCAGTAATACTCTCACTGAATTTACCATATGATGTAAGATTAAAGGAAGTGCCCTTATTCAGTAGTGCAAGTTCAATATCTATTAATTCATAGTTTGAGATATAAATATAATATTTTGAGAAATAATTTAATATTATTAGGATTTACCTCTTCATGTTCTTCTTATTCGTTTAACTCTGGGTTTTTTGACCTTGATGGATGGGTGGTTTTTCCTTTCCTCTTCCATCTAGCTTTTGTGTGTACTTCTTTTGTGTAAGCAAAGGTAGTTTCAGAGGTTGAGTAAGCATCAGAAAATCATCTTCATTGCTAGTATTTATTTCTACTTGAACAGTCTGTCTAGAGAGGGCTGCGACATCCTAGCCTAGTCTTAGCATATAAGGCCTCACTACTCAGATGTTATGTAGACCTGTGTATTTCACCTCCATCAGCACCATGGATTGACTTATTGTTTCTAGTATATAAAAATATTTTAGGCCTCCATTCCTTGTAATAAGAGGGAGTGACACTGTATTATACACTGTACCTACAGGGTATTTTTTTTTTGAATGAACCTACTATAAGATCTTCCCAATACCTTAAAGCCGTGTAGAGGGAAACTTCTAATTTACTCGGAAGGATTGATCAATTGATCATAATAATTTTTAGCAATGCTGGTCTTTCCTTTTGGGACCCATCAAAAATTTTTGTACCACTTCAGCAGTGTTTTCTATTGCAGACATAGTGGGAGAAGAATCTTAATTTTATGTTTCAACTGTTTTTGCAGACAATGCTTAAATCTCAAGCAGATCTGTTTACAGAATATACTTTATCATCTAAACATCTTTTTTTATTATTCTCCGTTTTCCTTATGGTCTCATTCAAAAATAACTCCAATTACAACTGGAGTCAGATACTCTTTCTTTATTGTACCATTTTATCACTATTTTTTAGCAGCAGGTGAAAGACACCAAAAGAGGAATTTCCCAGCTGTATGTCATGTTGATGCATACTTCCTATACTCTCTGGAAGAATCTCAAACAATTTTATTGTAGAGAATGGAGTACAGACATGTCAGATGGCCAAGCTATTGCCTTGGTGAAGATCCCCTTTCAGATCTCTTCATCTTTAAAATGGAGAATCTTTAGATTTAGCTGTTTATTTCACCCTTTTTAATCCCTGACCAGCTGCATACCACTTCCACAAATGCTAATCCCCCAGTGCTGGTGTTGCCAGAGTGCAGAGGTTATGCCATCATGGGAACATATAATTAGAAGCTGTGACCTTCTTCAACCTTTTTGGGCAGCTTTTGGGGATTAGCTAAGGACCTTTGGATTGGGAATAAAGTCCCTTCAAAGAGACCCAATAATTAGTTCCTAAGTTAAGGAAGACTAATGGTATTCATGTTTTGGTTTTAGCAGCCAATCTCCTCCTATGATCAAAGAAAGCTGTCATTTAGAGTGAACTATACAGAAGACAGAATGACAGATGACACATAAGAGGTTAAGAACTTTTTTTTTTCTTTAAGTGGTCCCCATATCAATGTATAATAGATTCTAATGATTAAATATCAACTGTATAATCAGGGAGGGTAGTAATAATATTACCGTCAAGGCTCCATCATCTTGTCTTTTGTTCCTTTACTGTTTTGAATATTGACTGTGCCTTACCCATATGTTTCCTTGCAGACTGAATATCTAATCAATAGCAAAGTGAGCATTTTCATACTGTAGTTTTCTTGTATGTAATCATATATAGTGTGTAGGTAAACTCAATACATTCAAGTGTTAGTAAGATGATTTTCATATTTCTTATCTGCGCTAGAATGCATACCATGAGTTGATTTTTATCATTGTAAATATTAGATACAATATTGGGTTGTATGTGTGGAATTCTGGAAACTATTGTTATCAGGAGTGACAATAAACTAAAAAGAAAAAAAAATAAGAGGATTATCAGATGACTCATAAAAACTAGACTGAAAAGGCTTAATTTATTTTCATGTTTTTCATGCACAGGTAAGGGGTGATCTAATTTGGATTTGTAAATATTTAAAAAACTTAGATCCGTGCAGTTTAATGGGAATTAATGTCTTGCACTACAATGTGTGTACAATAAATAATCAGTACATTGTGGATATTAAGGTGATGTGCACAAAGCTGAGAAGTAATTACTTCCAATTTAGAGCACGAAAGAGAAGAAGATGGAATTCTTTGTTGTTATAAATAAGAATGGTTGATGGTTTAGCAGTCTTCAAAAGCAAAATTGATTAATGTTGTGGGTAAAAATATATTGTTCTTTACCTAGGTGAAAAGAAGCCTTTAATGATCTCTGGTGAGTTCCAAGGCTGATCATCAGACAGCCAGTATAGTTTTGAAACTGGTGGCAGTCATACAGTGAACATAGCAGGTTTACTTATACAGAGTATAGCGGTTTTCAGATTTGTCCTTTGTAGGATCATAGGAGGTTACTAGGCTAACAGAGTTAGAGCCTTTTTCACCCTAGCTGTTCATGCCCCAGTTTTTTTCAGTTATCAATGCCCATGGGCTAGAATGGCTTTGGTACATATGCCTGTGACATAAAAAAACTTTCCCTGTCCATAATTGCCACAGGAGACAAGCCGGGGAGAATTTATGATTTCCCATCCATTTGTCCATATTGCATTTAAATATGCTTGGAGAAGAGATCTGTTTCTTATGAATGGGAGTCTGTTCCAGAGAAGGGGCATTCTCTGAGACACATGCCTATCCCTCCATCATGTTTTGTTTATGTCACAGACAAGGTTTAGATCATTTGTTTTGCGAATGTGTAGCAGTTCCATCAGGGCTGGATTATAGAATGCCTTGTAGTTCAGCATAGGTCGTCCCTCAGTAGTCTGTAGGAGACCCGAGTACAAGGACAGAGCTTTGAGGCAGTCTGCAAAGAACATATTATTTACACTTTGTATTCTTTTAGCGAGGAACCCCTGTGACTGCTGCAGTTGCTGCAAATGCCTAGTCAGGTACATGCAGAAGGGTGCAATGTACTCAGCTATTGATGTAATGAGGGTTGAATATAATGGGACTATGATCTCCTTAAGTCTGTATGCCATGCCCTTACTTATCAGTTGTGCCACGTGGAAGGATTTTCTCACTACTATGGATACATAGTGATCACTGTTCAGATTACTGTCAACCTGAATTCCCAAATCCCTTACCACTGGGAGTGTTATCAGTGTGGTAATTTGCAGGCGTTGTTGTCTTCCCAAAGGGTATAATTATGCATTTTTGCATGTAATTTTAGGCCATGGTTCTGACACTAGTTATTTGTCTGTGTTAGAGTTTCCTGCACCTTTGGGGTATTCATTGACTGCACCCAGATTGCAGTCTTCAGCAAATTTGGTCAGCCAAAGGCCCTCTACATTTGCCTTGACTTCAGAGAAGTATATTCCAAACAGGAGAGATCTCAGTGCCAAGCCCTGTGGGGTGCCACCAGTGACAGGACTCCTGGTGGATTCCCCCACTCTAACTTCATGTGTCCTATCTGTGATCCATATGGCTACCCATCAGGTGACATAGGGATTTATGCCTACATCTGTGAGTTTGTCTGTAGTACTCAAGTGCAGTATTGTGTGAAATGCCTTTGCCAGGCCAGAGTAGGCAGTGTATGTACCATTTTGTCCTTATTCATGGCTCTAGTGACCTTCTCAAAGAAGTCCACCAGGCTTAGTAGGCATTACCTGCTTTTGAGGAAACTGAACTGGGATGGGTCCAGTGTTTGAAGATTTCCTATGTCTTTGTTTATTAGATCCACAATAATTATTTCCATGGCCTTGCGTATAAGACCACTGAAACTTAAAGGTCTGTAGTTCCCTGGGTCTGTTAATGGTCTGCCTTTGTGTAGAGGGATGACAGTTGCAGTCAGTGGAGATTCCCTAGGTATGAAGCCTGTCTGGAGGCTGTAGCTGGATACAGATTCTAGTGGGCATGACAGATTATGTGCCGAGCTGTTTAGGAGGCATCCTAGGATACTATCAGGACTCATAGATGCTGTGTTTTTAGCTCTGGACAGTGCAGTGAGGAGCTATTCTTTAGTTATAGTTGGGGGAGAAATGGTAGGGGGCATTTCGTTGGTAGAAGCTGAGGGTGATGGGCAGTGAAATTGGTTCTACATCTCCTGTTCAGTATAGGAAGTTCCATGTACTGTTAGTTCAGCACACACTGTTGGGTGTTCCCTTTAAAGTTGCTTACATAACTGAAGAATGCCTTGTGGTCATCCTTAGTCTGGGAGGCTACTTTTGCCTCAAAGTTGGCTTTAGTGGACTTGATTAGCCCCCAGAGTTACTTGTTTAGACAGATGATGGAATTGTTTTGTCTTTTGGGTACAGCCCTTCCTATTTTTGAACAGGATTTTCTTTCTTTGGTTGTACAGCCTATTTATACCAGGGGTCCATTAAGGGGGGTTGTTTTTGGAGTTTATCCTATGTGGTCCATTAAGGGGGCTTGTTTTTGGAGTTTATCCTATGTTTATTTTGGTTTGGATCAGCTATTTATATGCAGTTATTTACATACTTGTATAGGATTAAACACTTCCACATAGGTCACCGCATTCTCTGGCTTTGAGGGTGAGGATTAGAATTTAGTTATCCCTTCACTTAATAGGAGGTAATTAGCCTTGGAAAAGTTCTTAAGGTTCTGGTGTCTGCGGGGAGCTCAGACTTTATATTTATTTCAAGGGTTACCTCTTTGTGATCTGATGGTGCAACATTCCCTCATATTTGTGAGTACCAGATCCAGGATATTTACACCCTTAGCAGGTTTGCGGACTAGTTGATCCAGGGTGTTTGCATTGACAAAATCCAGGAATCTTTGAACCTGGATGTTAGTTGTTGTGTGTGTATCCCAGTTTATGGTGGGATAATTGAAATCACCTATAAATATGATGATAGGCTGGATTGTGAGTGACCCCAGTACATTCAGGTATGTGGTATGGTTATCCTGGGACCTGTAGTTAGCAAGGATATGGTATTGGACTTTAGCTAAGGTTAATTAGATATGGAGTAGCTCAAGCATGTCATATTGTATGGCCAAACTTGAGGTGTGCTTACTTTTTATGTAGATTGAAACACCTCTGCTTCTTGTCTCTTCGTGTGCAGTAGCTGGTGTAAATGTGTGGAAGGCATTATAGCTTTGTAATTGTGGGGTATCTTCCACAGCTTTAAACCATGTCTCAGTAACTGCACAGATGTCAACACTCTTCAGGGTTAGGAGTGCGTCCAAGGAGTGCAGCTTCTTGTTGAGACTACTAGCATTGAGCAGTAATACCTTTAGTTTATCTTGCATTGAATTTACTATGTTGGAAGGTTTATCAGATTGGTGTTGCCTAAAAAATGCACTATGAGGTTGATAATGTTTTGTCCAATATCCAAAAGCCAAGTGGGGTCACATGAAGACCATTCTTGGCAAAACATTGTGTTCTGTTGTTCATGTTCTCCCAAGCTGACAAATATTGAACCCTCTTAGATTTATTCATATCATGAGTATAGTTAACCTTGAAATGTCAGCTTCATGTCCCAGAGACATTCTGTCTTTAAGTTCCAGGTGTCTCTGTTTTAACAAGATGTAAGTATTTTTTCTAAGGAATATGTGGTAAATGTCTTTTACTATGTACAATTGAATCAAAATAAGTAACCAGTTTCACTGGTCCATGATAGAGGTTAAAAATGCAAGGGCTTTTGACCTGTATGAGCCATCTGGTGCTAATGGTTTCTGCTATGATGAATGTGGTGCTGTAAAACAAATGACATATGCTTCATACATAACTAGTGAACGACGGAGTTTGTCACTAATATTTACTCTGAAAAGTTGAGCATAGTTAAGTATCTGTATGTAATACTCTCAGACTTGTTTTCTACAGGAATTCTGTTTTTTTCCCACTTCCCGTAAACATGATGTTTAGTAGTTAGTCTGAATTGTGAAATTGTTATGTTCTGTTTACAGTTGCATTGGTCACCTTGGTAATGCCTGAAAGGGATTCAGGAAGGACCTTAACCATTATGCCAATCCTGCATCCCAGCTCACTTAACCAGTAACAAAAATAAATAAAACATAATATACCAATTAAATATTTTGTGTATAAAAAGGAATCTGGTGATCTGATGCACCAATATATATGCTGCACTGTGTCATTACAATCTGTTTTTGTATTTTTTTTACTGATGGTAGTCCAGCCAACAGATTGTTTTAGACCATGTCTGCCCTCTTCTGCTGTAAAGTCTGCACTTTTTTGCTATATTTCTTTTTTTTTTTTTACAGTAGGCATTATGTCAGTATGCTTACATTAGTGAGGATCTGCAGTTGGTAATCTGAATTTGGTGTCATAAACTTACATGAACAGTAAATTTTGTTAATTGTTTCTGTTTCGCATGCCTTTTCACAAGAATACAAAAATTTACCACTCCCCTAGGCTTCCTTAGTGGCTTATTTTCACTGGCAATCTTTATATTCTTTAAGCACATCAACTTCCTGGTTTCTTTCAGTTATTTTTTTTAGTCTCTTTCCTCCATTTATGTAGTCTTCCCTTGCATTATTGCTACTCATGTCCACTTGTCTTACCATTTTTTTGTACTGAATCTTAGTTGCTATGCATTTCATAATATATTACATTTGCTAAATTCACTTTCAGCCATTCTGAACTTCTGCTGTGCTATATGCTGTTCCCCTCAGTTTTATCATTTATTTTGGTCCTTGCTTACTAGCAAGTTCTGAGTTATCTATATTAACAAGTACTACATTTCACTGACATACACAGACACCACAGTGTAACAACATTTACCATAAAAATGCACTTGCCTTTTTCATACTGCTTTCCTCTTCCCTGTCACACTGGTTCCTTTCCTCTTACATTCAGAGTTTTGGGTGTCGCCCCTCGGATTCACTTTATAATCTCGAAACACTGAAATATTGAATTTTAGTATTTCGAGACTATAAAGCCGAAACACCAAAAAAAGAAAACCAAAACCGCGACCGTTAAAGCACAGCAACAAACACAACTACACCTACCTCCGCAGAACAACACACACACACACACAAACTATAAGCAGGGAAGCAAGCACCCCCTGCACCCTCCATGTGGGGGTCTGTGCCTCCCCCACCCCCCTACTTATATATACTAACTCCAAGGTTGCACTAAACACCAACACACACAAAACACACCAACATACATTCCACACCCCCCTCTCACACACATCACACAGATACAAACGCCACCACTCTCAACACTGACACATTCACACTCTCACCTACGTACCCTAACCCACACCTAACACTCCCCGGCACACTCACAAACCCTCTCCAAAACCCTTAAAAACACCACACTTACCTAAAGCGCCCTCAGTACTGCGGGTTTGACATTTCCGGGTTCGATATTCTGCAGTTTCGCGTGCATCTGCAGATTCGACACTTTGGTCTCGAGATACTGAAATTCGACATTTCAGTATTTCGAGATTCCAAAGTGTTTCCCACCCCTCATTTTGTGCTTACCTGATAACCTAACAGATGTACATTTCAATTGCACGTTTTTTCCCACCCCAGTTTCCTGTAAAGCTATATTTCAATCCAGATGAGGGCTAACTGACTAGGTGGCTGGCTTTAGAATGTCTGATAACTGTCTGTTCCTTTTGCAATGTAATCACCATTTTTACTGACAATTACATTGCCAGTTCATACTACCTGTACAAAGACAGAAAGTGTGTGTGAATGATGCTGAAGATGGTAGAGATGGCCAGGGAGAGGAGCGGAAAGAGGACACAAGTAAAGTTGAGTACTTCATTCCAACCTCTCTAGCTTTACTTGCATCCTTCTGTATTTCTTTTGTATTGTTGCAGCAGTTCAACACCTATAAAAGTCATCAGTTGGCATTAGAAGACGGACAGTTTTGTTCCAAATGTACCTTATTTCATTGATTGATAAGCTGTGTGCTGTTTTCTAGAAGACACTTTCAAAAGACTATTCTACTGTTATATTCTCTGTCTTTTGGTCATGTATGGGATATTTTGCTTCACCATTTACATTTCTGTGCTCAGAATAAATGGTTAATGATTAAATGTCAGTGTTTCTACAGTCTTTCTATCCTCTTTTCTGTTCTGTGTTCAATTTATATACAATGAGTGGGTGGCCACCCACAATACAGCTTAAAAAGTGCTGTGATCACACCTTACTGAGGTGCTAATTGCAACCTCGTAAATCTGTTCTGACTGATCACAAGTTTAAAAGAAGAACTTCCAGTATTGCCTGTGTTAGACAGCATGACTTACACTTTGTATTTGGTATTAAATACAGTAGCTGCCTTTATAAATAAAGTCTTCCACCTTAAAGCTGTATGTCCAATTTGTAGCTGTGGGTTCTCTAATTAATGGACATACATTGGTACTATTCCCTGAAGGAAATGTTAAGATGAAAAGAATTTTGGAAATATGCATTAAAATGACATTGTAACCAGGTCAGAACAGAAATATAGATTTGCCCAAGTTTTCACCATCTGATTTATTCATTTCCCCCTTTTTATTAAGCACTCGTCACAAATGTGCTTTGTGTTTTGCTTTAATGACTAGACATGCATACCATTGTCAGGTATATAACATTACTTACAGTGACATATTAGCTTATACTGTTCTTTTTGTTCTCTTCTGTCCTTACTAGTAGAGCTATGTCTTTCATTCTGGAAAAAAGATGTGTGCATTTTCTTTTGCCACTATTTTCTTGTTAATTTTTGTTTGTGGCATTGCTAATTGCTTGATGTTTCCCATCACAGTTCAGTTGAATTAAGCAAAGACAGGGGTTTGAAGGTTTGGGAGCCTGACTGCACTCCACCAAACCTAAGTATGGCTAATGAAGTTGTTGCTGAAGGAGTCATCTGAGAGGCTTTGGAATGAGCACCTCATATCTGCTCCACTCATCCTACTAGGAAGGCTTTGGCAAACTGTTTCTGCAGGAACACCATACGGGGAAAGGCATGGAAGGGTGGCTCTTGCATTATACTCTTATATTGATGTGACTATTTAGAATTGCACTGCATGGAATAGGTTGTGATCATTTGATTAACTTTTCTGTCAAACTACCCTTTCAAATGGGCAGCAATACGTTTATAGCTTCCACTCAAATGAGAAATCCCATTCACCCCCAATGAATATAACTGTCTTAGAGATTGCACAACCTCAAGGTAAATAATAAAGCCGCCTTGTGATTGCCTGTTTGATAGGGTGGTCTCAGTGAATTGCTCTTTACGGAAAGGCAAATAGACTGATCATAGAATGCCATGCAGCTTACACGGCCTTAACATCATGTGCAGTGCACCATATTTTCTACCCAGTGGTGGGAGGCATTAGGATCTTCCTGCCCTGTGATTGCCACTTGCCTTTTTTTCACATGACAATCACTATTTAGACAGATAGTCATTCGGAAAAATAGGGAACATGTCCAAATAGTTTAGAAAAAAATATATTTACTTCCTTTTCTCCATGTGTTGCAGAAAACTATGATACTATGTTTGAAACACCTTCATATATTATAGAAATCCTGCAAACGTACTCTGTATTTGGATAATGAAGTAAAAGATGTCTTTTATAAGTTGAGGGTTTAACTTGTTTTGCAAAATGTATTATCTCTGAAGTATCCCACTTTGGACATCTGAAAAGGTGAAAGTTCTATCTAACCCCTACTTGATGATGGTTGCTGTTAACAGTTGTTACCTCCCTGCCCTGGTTTTGGGCTCCATAGGTCTTCATGGTCATTGAGAAGAATGATAGAAAGATTTTAAAAAAGGGGAAAAAAGAGAGAGTTAAATTCCAGTAAATATTCATCCCTGACTAGACTCCAGTGTGTCAACTTTTGTCTCATTACAGATTTACGTAACTGCAGTGTTTGCTATCAGAATAAAAACAGAATTTATCTGAGCATTTTGTAATAGCTGGTTGAGATTCATTCTTTTTATGTGATTTCCTTGGAAATAAAAAAAGTTATGCAACAGTCATTAGACAATAGCTCTTTCCACAGTTAACTAGTCAATAGCTGTTTCCTAGAAGCAGTTATAGCAAATCAAATGCCCCCATTTCTTTCTCTCTCTCTCATTTACAACAGATCCTTCTTAGCAAAACTGAACTTTGACTGCAATATTGAGTTAGTGTAAAGTAATGGCTACGTTGGTATGTTGGATGTTTCAGGTCAAAAAGTAAAAAAAAAAAAAAAAAAAAAAAAAAAAGATAAAGGGCTGCATAATGACATTGAACATATTTTTGCATTTGCCCTAAACTTTCTATATATGTTTTTATGACCTTTTGCATGCAAAACAAAGCAACCCCAGTGACTGTGTGTTACAAACATATGCTTAAAATACTGAAAACTGGCAATGTTTTAATCAAATATAGATTAAAATAACACACAGATATATGAGAAATATAATGCGAGAGGTAGCGGGAGTTTTTTTGGGAGGTGGCACAAAAAGTTAAGGCTGCTAGTAGTTGAAGTTTGATGGTTAACCATCTTTAGTATATACCTGATTTACTGAATATTAATTTCTGAACACATCTTTTAAAGCATGGTGCTGTCTTTATGCATTTCCATCCAAGTGGTGAAAAGTTGCACAGTGATAGTTTTGCAAGGTGAAAGAATTTCCTAACCACTGTTGGCAACACAGTAGTCAAACATAAGGGAACTAGCTGTCCACCTATGTACCCAGGTCTCTCACAGCATTTTTATTTTGAAGTGATGTGTTATATATGCATTAAGTAGGAACTAAGAGTTTCTTATCAAGTTGTATAGTACTGCAGTTGTTGTCATTGAGTTTGAGACAATTTTTAGTACACTAACTACTAACAAATACAAGCTCCTGTTAGAGTGCATGCATATCAGAGGGGTTATTGATGATGGCCCTTAGTTTGCAATCATCCTTGAACTTTGTTAACAGGAGATTCTCATTTTATAATTAGGGATCGGAGAAGCAGATACTGAACAGCAGAGGTCCCATAACTGATACCTGTGGGATTCCACTGGTCACCTTCATATCCTCAGAGGATGCTCTCCTCAGTCTCATAATTTGAGTTCTGTCTCTAAGCTAGTTGGATATCCACCTAAACATGTATGGGTCAATATGGAGTTCATTTATTTTTTTTTAATTATATTCACATGCGCTAGGGTATTAAGTACCTCAGCAATGTCAAGACATGCTGTGTGGACAGTTTGTCCACAGTCAACAGCTTCAGTAACCCTCTTGAAGAAGTTAACAAGATGCATTAGACACAATTTACCCTTGACAATGTCAAACTGCTGGGAGTTAAGTCCAATAAGTCTTTTGCTATCATAACTAATTAGGTCTGTTATGACACGCTCTATAGTTTTGCATATAGGACTTGTTAGCTGATGAGGCTGTAATTCCCAAGGTCTGAGTAGGAGCCATTCTTGTGGAGTGACATTACAACAGCCCTGCTCCACTCCTGTGGGACAGAGCCAAGAGCGTGAGAAGTGGGTCTGCCAATGCTTGCATAATGTTATTAATTACGCAACCTGGTATGTTGTCAGACCCCCCCCCCCCCCCCCCATGAACAAGGTGTTTGTTCTTCATTTGGAGATTACCTTTAGTGCATGCTCTCATGATTATAGGTGGCATGTTTCTATTAGTGATAGGTGGATTTGGAGTAGGTTTCTCAGGGGGGAAGTCAGCACTATATTTATTAGCCAGTATGTGGTACCATTGTGAATAAGCTCAGAAAAATGTTAGGTGTTCCTTCTTTAGTTATGTCAGAAAAACAAGAAATATTTGTGGTTGTCTTTAGCTTCTGTACCTAGACAGAGTTCATGGGATGTGTTTTTTTCCCCCTTTTTAGCTTTATTTAGCTGTTTGTTCTCCACTTAGGGGTCATTTATTTTGCTGTATAATCATAGGAGTTTATTAATGCTAGAGAACAACCATGCAGGTTTTGTTTTAAACCTTCCTACTGACATGGATTTAGTGGTAAATGCCAATCTGATACATTTTTCCAGGTGTGAGTAGAGCAACCCAGCATAAGTCTTAGCATTATTGTCATCGTTGGTAATGACATCATACTCTAATGTAGAGGCTTCATCATAGAATTTTAGGAGGTTTGTACATTTAAAGTCCTTGAATTCTGTGATATTTGTTTTTGTAGGTTTGTTGGTTTTGATAGAGAAGGTTACTAGTTTGTGATCTGATTTGACCAGTGAAGGGATGATGAATAGAGAAGTGAAGTTTGTTATGACCGTCTCAAGTATATTTTGTTCTGTAGTATGTTCATTTACAGTCTGGTCCAGGTAGTTCTTGTTTACAAAATGAGAAATGAATTATTTTCGTTTTTAAACATTTGTGATTAAAACAACCAAGATAGTTCATTATTTGATAAAGAATGAAGAGAGAAATCTATGATTGCATTTATTTCCCTTCAGATCTTTTGATTCCGGTAAGTTTGTGTGTCATTAATTGAGTATAACATCCACTGGGCTGCATTCACAGTAAGTTTGTTTGTAAACTGGTAGGTGATGAAGTAAGTAGCCAAGACATTGATGCTTCTCTTGATGATCATTGCATTAATTTATTACTTGTCTTTGTTTTATATAGTGCAGAACATTGCATTGTCTGTTTCCAGTAGTGTCACACCTGTAAGTGACATGTATGTACTTCATGTGTTTAACACAAGATGCAAATGACTTTGTACATAGTATTATTGTTGCCTTACTAAGATAAGGACTGCCAAAGTAATGGAAGATTTCTTTTTATCTTCTGTTTGTTAGTTTTATTTTATTAAGTAATGTGCTGGAGGATGCTTTGGCTCTCCAAGCCACTACTTCATAATAAAGCAGTGTCTTTCGGCTTCTCCCATTTTGGGTCAACACAGTGGATCACCAGTCTGCAGATTAATTAGCAGTGGAGTTTTTATGGTGCAGAGTTGCCAGCCTGGTGACCATCCTTCATAGAAGGCGCACGCACATGCACCTACTGCATGTCTTTAAAACTCACTCGACCACAGGGAGGACATGCGGACTCCTCACAGAAGACACTTCAGCTGAAAGTCGAAACTGAGAACCTCTTGCTGTGAGGAGACAACGCTAACCACTGTACCACAGCTGGTAACCCAAGCCACTACTTCATAGTAATCCTTGTTAATGGGTGTTCAGAAGTTTATACTCATGTGAAAAGGCATGGTGGGTCCCTGTAGTGAAGTGGGTTGATTGTGTCCTTGCTCAGGACTAGGGTCAGGGTCATGAAAATGTTCTCAGTTGTCAATATGCTGATGAGGGCATATGCAGCCCTCATGGATGCCTGTATGATGGCTTCTCTGGGTGGTTCTCACACTCATATGGTACTGATTACGTGCCCCTATGAAGAAACCAAGAGCTTATCCTGATATGGGAGAGCTCAATGCCACAGACCAGTAACAATTAAAAAAGAAATTACTCATGTATGTGTAAAAGGGTTTGCAATAAAAATTATCCAGTGAACACCTGGATTTGCCTATATGGTCTGGATATTATGTTTAGCAGACATGGAGAAAGGATTAAAATCAACTGATACTGATAAAGCTGTAACTCTCGGTTGCAACATAGGTTCATAGGTAAGTACTAGTCTAGCTGCGCTTGTGGGCCATTTTAAACCTAGCCAGTTTCCCTTTTTGTGCATGAATTAACCCATCCCATTTGGTCAGATATTGGCCTTATCCTTCCCATGCTCAATAATTATATATTACCCTAATGAGAATAGCTGAGGTCATACCATAGATAATTTGAAGGGATCCGTGCATGGGATAAAAAATTTAGTAACTGCCTCTGCCTTTTACTAGTACAGGGGGCAGTCCTGGGGTAGATGTTCTTTTTCCCATCCATAGATCCAAGCTACCCTTGAATGGGGATGGGGATGAACCTTGTTTAATGTAGATGGGAGTCTGTTCTAGAGCAGCAGTATCCTCTACGAGATATACTTGTCCCTCCCAACCATTCTTTTGATGTCACAGAAGAGGTTTAGATCCCTAGACCAAGTATTTCTTATGCCTTTTCACTTGCTGATGTTCAGTAAGTTCATAAGTATTGGGTCAGAGGATGACTTGTATGCCAGAGACAGGTCACCTGTTAGCAGTCTGTAGGATACAGAGTATAGTGACAGGCTTTGAGTTGGTCCATGTAGGGCAAGTTGTTGAGGCCTTTTATCCTATTAGTATGGTATCTCTGTGGGCATTCCAGTTGTTGCATGTATCTTGATAGATGCATGCCGAAAGAGGCATTATATTTAACAATTGGCCTAATAAGAGCTAAGTAAAGGGGGGCTGTGGCATCCCTTATTTCTAGACAACAATCTCTTTGTTTATAAGCTGTGCAATATAGAAGGACTTTCTTACAACAATAGACACAAGTAGCTGGCACACACACTTTGAGATTTGCTTGGTATACAAACAAACACACACACACCCCTGGGAAAGGCTGGCACAGGTCTATTAACTATGCCCCCTTATGTCCAGACTATAAGGTAGTTCTGACTGTCACCAGCCAACTCTTTATCAGCTACTTAAGGCCCTTAACAAAGGGTGTCCAATCCTACTGTGTAATGTTACTATTATCCAAATGTTAGTCTGACCAAGAGCAAAGCTATTTTGGAGTGGCATGTACAGTGTCATCAAATAGTTATACAAGCACTCTAGGAGCTTAAATATGTCTCACAGATATCAGCCACAAAGATAGGTTAAATATACTTAATAAATAAATAGTAAAAGACAAGACATCCTCAGTAAATCAACACAGTAACTTCAGAGTTCAAAATCACAGGAAATATTTAAAATAACATTGCAGGACAGTCTCAAATAAATAAAGAAAACATCTAAGCTATACTTTACTATATTCCTATCGGAATCTAAGAGAGTTGTTATGCTCTAAAACCGTACTTACTGCAAGGCAAGTGCAGAAGGTGGTGATGAGTGGATGTTTCCAGGTCAGAGACAAAATACAAAATGCAGTCTCTCTCTGAGAGAATTCTTTATTTAATTTCAAATATTACTGCTGGGTTAGCTTGGATGACATCACTTTTTGTCACCTGACTTTAGTTCCCAGGCTAAACCCCCACTGTAGCATTTGACATCTCCTTGTGAAAAATACATATCTTTCAGATGTTTGCAGATCCTAGAAATCATAAAACAATAAAACACTTCTGCGTCTCATACCTAGTAATTACTTCTCTTCAAAGACAATACAAAAACTTCTAGCTCTAGACATCGTGTCTGCTACTGAACTGAAACTGAGAGATAACTTGTATAGCACAATTGTAAAATAATTTAATTTCAACTTATTTTTCTTAAAGTTTTGTAAGTTAACCCTCTGTGTTCTAGTTTCTACTGTTAAAACATATATGTTTACAGAATTACAGTAGTTTATATACATTTCTATTCTAAGCCAGAAGGGCATGCTGTGGTTACATTTTAGCTCAGTATTCACACCTTTACACACACATCTGTATGGATCATATCAGTATTCACAAATGACAGAATTATATACAAAATTCCAGATAGCTGGGCTGGCAGTATTTCCTTTTGTGACATCAAGGAGAACCCTAATCATTATTCTCAAGGTAAACAGAAAATGCTCACTATTTTCTGTACTTTCATTGCACTTGGCACTATCTCAGCTGTAGTGGATGAAGCTTTGCATTGATAATCTAAGAATGTCATCTCTGACCTCATAGTAATGGGTGATTTCAGCACACTGTCTGGAGATTAAACTAAGATGACTTCAGTTACCTTAATATTCAGCTATATGATGTTAATGTATCCATCTCACTCCTTAAGCAAACAAGATATCTCCCAAAAAGAATACCCAGAGCTGGATTCGTATCATGATAATCAGAGGTGTGTTTTTTTTCAGTGTTAGATACTGTCTTCACATTTTCTTTCAGGTTGCTGCACTAAATCCACAAATGCTACTTGTGTAAAAATGGGAAAAAATTGTGGCATCCACTTTTAGCTCAGCACCATACCTCTCAACCTTTTGGTGCTAGAAATCTGGACAAAGCCTGACACAATTTGTAGGTGGGGGGGGCAAAGGCCCAAAAATTGGGACAGAATTTAAATATTGCTCTTATAAACTTAGAAACTTGCTAGAATAACAGGGTTTGTGTTAACATGCATTTTCTGAAGGATTTGTAGTCTTAAACTCAAATGTATGTCATTATTTAGGGACTTCAGTCCTCAGGTTATCCCAAGGATTTGCCAGAAAATCACATATTTTATTAGGAACAGACCTAAAATATGAGGCAAAAATATGGACTTGCCGCAAAAATCTGGACAGTTGAAAGGTATGCTCAGCACTTTCTGTTGTAGACTGGCCCCTTCTATTCTGTCTTCCAGTGGATGGTGCAGTATCATATTTCATCTCTCTTTTTCTTAGTTTCCTAAACAAAATAGTCTGTCTTCAAAAAAGGTTTAGTAGATAAACAGCATTGCCACGAATTACACATAAGGTGAAATGAATTGCTGAAATACATAATCTGTGAGCCATATTTGACAGTTTTCAACTTGATGTTGATCTTCTGAAGTTAATATGCTCTTCATGATGGTAGAAAATGTATTATTTTATTTATTTATTTCAGTTTGATAACCAGGAAAGTCCACTGGGCCAAGAAGAGTCCGTTTTCAGTGGAGGCTCAGGGAAAAAAGCTCCAGTGACAATAAAAAAACAGACAAAGTTATACAGTTGTTTTCATAGGCTTGAGAAGTACAGCATAACACATATGAGGTAGATTAAACTCATGAAAAGGAATACAGATAGTGAGATATAGGTGGTGGTTATGTATATACATAGTTAGATACAGTTAGATACCAGAGCATCTAAATAGGGTAATCCTAGGTGCAGTAGGAGACTGTCCTGCGTGGGTTTAATGGGGTCAAGTAGTAGGTGAGCAAAGGTGTGAGAAGTAGGTGTAGGGGGTAGTTATGTTGGAGAGTGGCAGATTATCTGTATTTGTAGCAAAAATTGTGAGCTGTTCCATGAAAGTTTGGAGGGGAGTATTGACCATCTTTTTCATCCTGACCCTTAGCTTTAGCCCTTTACGCATTCCTCACCTTAAGGATGATGGCAGTATGAAAATAAAATATGTTGACAATGCTAACCTCTTTGCCAGGCACTTTCATGATTTTGTGAAAGGTTTAATTAACAATATTCCATTCTCTGGCTAACTAAAGGAGTGCAAGCTGTCAAGTACATCTCTGCCATCTCTTATGCCATATAGTTTTATGTTAGTGCTCCCCAGAGTTCTGCATTGTGCCCCCTCCTGTTCAGGATTTTTCTTAATGATGTGGTCATTTATTGGGAATACCTTATGCTTGTTGATGATGCAATTCAAAGCCAATACCATATGCTGATAACTCAGCTAGTATCTTAGGCAATTCAATCAGCTAAGCAGAAAGTGTTTACAGAATAGTTTTGGTGCCCTTCAGACTTCTTAGTTCTTTAATCCAGGTCACTACTTACATGAAATAAAATACTATCTGCACTGTTCTTAAACAAAGCTTGTCCTGACTGTAATGTTTCACCTTCTGATTTTTATCTAATTTGTGCAAAAGAGTCAAGTCAGTGTGATATTGCCTGATCTATCACTAACTGAGGAAGTAAAATCTGTTAATCATCTGAGATGCATCTGTCGCTAGTCCAGTCAGGATAAAATAGACAAGTAATAACCAGGACTACAGTGCTCAAAACCAAATTACCAACTTAGTACACAATAAGAGCACTTGGATAAAGCTCTTGACACTCCTCAATGTATAACCACACTTTATTAAGCACTCCACACACTGTAATCTAGCCTTTTCAGGCTGCTAAAAACATTAACGCATTTACAATCAGTAGTACAGCGTTTTCATCTGCAACCAGGCTTCCTCAGATGAGATGCATAATTTAATCAAATCACTACTTAAATATTCTCCTCTTTAATTAATTAAACACTTTCATTGGCAGAAACCCTTTTACAACGTCCCCCATTTAAATACATATGTTAAATACATGACTAAATAAAATCCAACAATAAAAATAACAATAAATATACACTTCACTTATAAATAAATCATTAAAAATCATTAAATAATTCATTCATAAACAAATGTTTCATTCATAAAATATTAGTTTATTCATAAAATAGACAAGCCTTTGTGGGTTCTGTTCATGCAGCTTTATTATGTACAAACACATCAGGATTGAGGCTTAATAGCTTTAACTGAGATAAACTTATAAACAAACTAGCTGTTACACTCATACATGCTGACTCTCTGGCTGTACTCTCAAAATGGCACTGAAGCTAGCACGTGCTTGCTGTTTATATGCACGTGCCAACCTTGAAACTCTTCTTAGAGGTACTGCATACACACACACACACACACACACACACACACACACACACACACACACGATTCTGCATCCTCCCTCTTTGAGAAATCAGTCATGTGGTATTGATATTAATTGACATGCAATCAATACAAATAATTCTTTGTCCTGCAATTATACATAACTAAATACATATAAACAATTACATCCAGGTTACTGTGTATTTCACACTAGGTGTGGAAATACGACCAAATCATGTGACATAGAAATTAGAATTAGGTCTAGCAACTGGTATTGTCTCTGCTGAATGTTCAACCTCGGGGACATCAGGAACATAATCAGGAATGGAAGTAGAAGTTAAGACACGTTCTGCAACAGGAACATTATCTGGATTGCTCTGAGATCTAGAGTCTGTATCACAGGAAAAATGTTGCGATATCAATTCTGGTACAGGAAGAAAATGTCTGTGATTTCTCCAGCAGTCCACACCCTCAGATTCTGTGAAGTAGGATCTCAGTTTGGCACATATACCTGTTACTTGACCAATCCGGTTGAAACCTTTTGCCACTTGTATCCTCACTCTCTCTCCTTCTTTCAGTGGACAAAGAAATCTACTCGATTTATTATAACTGAACTTCTGGAAATAACTCTGAATAATTGGGATCTAATTCTCCTATTATTCTTAGCTTTAGGCCTCAAAGGCAGTGCTCTGGTTTGCTTGGATAGAAGTCTCTGATCAGGAGAGTCAACTTTATCGTTACAGGGTATGTTTCTGAGATTGAGTAAATTCAAAAGACATTGGTATTATCACGCTTTGACCTCTCAAGTAATTGCTTTGCACTCAGTACTGCATATTCAGCTAGTCCATTTGACTATGGGTATTCTGGACTACTAGTAACACGTACAAAGTCCCATTCTTTTGCAAATTTCTGAAACAGCTGACTAATAAATTGAGTACCATTGTCAGAAACAACTTTGTGTGGACTAGCATGGACTGAGAAATGATGTTTCAACTTGATTATAGCAGCAGTGGATGTTAGATTAGGTAGTAAATCAATCTCAAACCAGTTCGAATAAGAGTCAGTCTACCAACATTAAGTAATGCTAATTGTTCCACTTGAATATATCAGTGGCTACTGTTGACCAAGGTAGTTCAGGAACTTGACTTAGCTGAAGTGGTTCTTTTTGCAAATGCGGTTTAGTACTATTGTATACTGAACAAGGCAGAAGTACTTTATCAATGTCTTTTACTAGAGAAGTCCAAAATACTAGTTCTCTCACCCTTCTTTTGGTAGAGTTGGAACCTGGGTAACCACGATGCAAAATCTGGATATATTCATGTTGTAAGGAAGCAGGAACAACAATTTTAGGACATTTGAAAATAATGCCATTGTCCATCAACATCTCATCTCTGTAAGAAAAATAAGTATGCACTTCAGTTGGTACACTAGATTGCTTTGATGACCATCCAGTATTAATGTAGTGGTTGAGCTTTTGCAAAATTGGTTCAGTCTTTGTATGATGTCTCTGCTCATCAAGTCTCGTGATAGAAAAACTATTCTCATCTATGACGTCAAAGTCAAATTTTTCTGCATAAAGCTGTTCCGTTGTATTTCTGGATGATCTGGATAATCAGCCAGATAAAGAAGCTTGCCTTTTTTTATAGACCATTTTGAAATTGTACTTTTGCAGTTTGAGCATCATTCTTTGTAATCTCACTGGAGCTGAATGCATAGGCTTCTTTAAAATAGTAACTAGAGTTTGGTGATCAGTTTCAATCTGAATAGCTCGACCATAGATATAATCATGAAACTTTGAAGATGCAAATACTATTGCCAAAATTCTTTCTCAATCTGAGCATATTACATTTCGGTTTGGATAAGAGTTCTAGATGCATAGGCTACTGGTCTACCTTCTTGAAGAATAACTGCGCCAAGATCAAATTTTGAAGCATCACACAAAAGAGTTACTGGTTTATTGACATCATGGTATCTTAATGTAGTTGTGATGTCAGTTTGCTGCATAAGGTCTTCAAATGCTCTCTGGTGTTATTCCAACCAAGATCATGTAACATTTTTGTGCGTCAGCTCTCTCAAAGGTGCTGTCAACTCACTGAAGTCTAGTATAGATTTGCCTAAGTAGTTGACCATACCAGGAAAACATTGTAGAGCCTGAATGTTATATGGTGCTGGTATCTCAAGAATGGCTGCTTGCTTGGACGGGTCTGGTCGCAAGCCAGTGCTAGTGAATAAATGACTTACATATGTAACTTCTAGTAGTCTGAATTTGCACTTCAGAAGATTGAGCTTTAAGTTCACGTCACGTGCTCTGTCTAGAACTTTCTTAAGCTTTCTGACATGCTATGCTTCACCATTGCCTCCAACCAATAAATCATCTACTATTATGGCACAAGGGTAACCTGAAAAAAATTAGCTCCATTGCATGTTGAAATACTTCACTCAAAGAAATTATTCCAAATGGCATCTTGAGGAATCTATATCTGCCAAATGGGGTACTGAAAGTAGTCAGTTATAAGAATTTGCGATCAAGCATCGCTTGGCAAAATTAATTTTTTGCATCTAAGACAGAAAAACAGTGGCATTTGGTATTAGGGCTATGACTTTCTTGACTGTATACATTGGATGATATGGTCTCTTTAATGCTTTGTTCAAATCTCTTGGGTCAATACATATTCTGATTTTGTCTGAGCCTTTTTTGTAGGCTGCTACCATGGATGACACCCATTCATGTGGTTTTGTAACTGGACAAATTACACCTTGCTGCACCATTTTATCCAACTGAGATGTAACTTTATTCTGCATAGCTATCTGAACTTTTCTTGCTGGTCTGACCACTGGACTGACATCTGGGTCTAACTTCATAGAAGACACAATTGGAAGTTTGCCCAACTTGTCATCGAAAACATCAACATACTCTGAGAAAATGGCTTCAACAAAAATGGAACTAGGATATGTGCTTATATGATGAACTTCTGTGGTAAATGAAAGCAAATTCATTCACAGACTGTCTCTGAGACGCAATAATGACTGCACAGGTCTTCGGACTACATAGAATAACAAGCTGTAAAAGTTCCTAGCCAAATAACATAAAAGCACTACTGAGCCTTCGGTTTGAATTTCTTCACCTCCATACGCAGCAAGTTTCACGCAACTAACCACATAGAATTGTTCATTAGTTCTCACTTTAATGTGTCTGCTGACATAAAATTACACTTTGAGTCAGTGTCCACTTTAAGCTCGGTGGTTTTACATTTGATCTGGACAGTGCAAAACGCTTCATTCATTCCCAACAGATTTACTTCATCAACTTTTCATCAATTACTGATCCATCATCTACATATAAAGTAGAATTGCAGCTCTCTATATTATCAACTTGCTTTTTTTTAAATGACCCTTCTTTATAACTGAGTGAGGTTTGCTTGATTTGCAAAACATCTGAAAGTGGTTCCATTTTTTGCACTTGTGGCATTGCTGACCAAATGCTAAACATTTTTCTCTTTTAGACTCATGACTGGCACCACAGTTGCAACAGTTAACAATATAGCTGGATTTGGGTTTTGACTCACCCTTTTACTGCACTAAGCATGTCCATTTCTTAGAACTTGCTGGAAAACTATGGGTTTTATCTGGGGAACCTGCAGAGGTGGCAGGTGCCATGTGCTTAGGCCTGCTTCTGCTAGTCATGTGTTACATGCTGTCTATATTTGCTCTAGATCCTGCTGAAACCATGCTGTTACCACTTACAAGCATGCTAGTATGTCTTTCTGTAATTTCATGGAGTTGACAAATCTCAATCGCTTTGCTCAATGTTAAATCACTGTCACAAAGCAAAATCTTTCTCATTGCAGCACTATTAATACCACTCACAAGCCTGTTCTTTATCAACTCATCTTTTAAGCCACCAAACTAACATGTTTTAGTTCTGTTTCTCAGGTCAGTTATATAAGCTGCAAAAGTTTCCCCTGGTTTTTGATCTCTTTGTGTAAAACAAATGCCTCTCTAATGTAATATTTGTCTGGGGGTTACACATTTCCCTGAACTTGTGCTTCAAACACTCTGGGTCTTCCCTTGATTCAGTCTGTACAACAGTATCATGGTTTTCACCTTCTCACTCATGCACTGCTGGTACATGCACAAATGAATGCTGTCTTTCAATGGCCTCTGACCCAGCTAGGTTTAACAAAATGAATGCCCTGGTGTGCGCGTCTTTGTCAGAATAAGCTGCTTGTATAAGAATATCATAATTCTGCTCAAATATTCTCCAATTCTATGCAATATTCTGATCAAACATAATGGTGTTGGTTTTTGAAATCCATCTGCCATATTAACACATACCAGTGAAGGATTTTGCAAGTATGCATGAACAGACACACATATACATATGCCAGAAATTTATGCCAGTATTTGTAACTATGCCCAGTAGCACAACAAGCCTCTGAATAACTGAACTTTGTGAAATAAGTCTCTCGAGCACTGTAATACTCTTGAAATCACTGTACTGTAAGAACTCACCTCTTATCAGTGTAAGAAACATTTCAAAATAACTACACTGTGCAAATAAACTGGGCAGAAGAAGCTCAGAGTAAGAAATATTTCAAGTAACTGCACTTTGCAAATAACCAGTACATAGCACACTGAAACCTTCCCAAAATGGCGGTACTTTGCTAAATAACTCTTTACAGTGGAAAAAAACAAACTGTAATGGCGGCACTTTGTGAATAGACACACCCAGCACAAGAAACTTTTCGAAATGGCTGTACTTCACAAAATAGTTGCACTTTGCACACAAATAGACTCTCCAGAATAAATGCACAGTAATAAGCACACACTGTAAGCACTTTTACACACTTTGAGATACTTCGAATAACTCTAGTTATGCCCTGAATGCAATGCGAAATAGTAGTATACCAAAACACAGTACTTTGCCAAAAAATGTAGTCACCTTTCTTTATTTATGCTTGATGTACCCTTTTTGCTCTTGTCACACTGCCAGCCCAGCTATCTATAATTTTTTAAATAATTCTATGTCATTTGTGAATATTGATATGATTTGTATAGAAATGTCATCATCATCATCTTCTTTTGGCTGTTCCCATTAGGGGTTGCCACAGCGGATCATCTGTTTCCATTTCTTTCTGTCCTCTGCATCTTGCTCTGTCACACCAACCATCTGCATGTCCTCTCTCACCACATCCATAAACCTTATCTTAGGCCTTCCTCTTTTCCTGTTACCTGGTAGCTTCATCCTTAGCATATTTTTCCCAATATATTCAGCATCCCTCCTTAGCACATGTCCAGACTATCGTAATCTTGCCTCTCTGGCTTTGTCTCCAAACCTTCCAACCTGGGCTGACCCTCTAATATACATATTCCTAATCCTGTCCACCCTCATCACACCCAGTGCAAATCTTAACATCTTTAACTCTGCCACATCCAGCTCTAACTCCTGCCTTTTTGTCAATGTCACTGTCTCCAACCCATATAACATAGCTGGTCTCACTACCCTCTTGTAGACCTTACCTTTCACTCTTACTGGTACTCGTCTGTCACAAATCACTCCTGACACTCTTCTCCACCCACTCCTTCCTGCCTGTACTCTCTTCTTCACCTTTCTTCTACACTCATCATTACTCTGAACTATTGATCCCAAGTATTTAAACTCATCCACCTTCGCCACCTCTACTCCTTGCATCTTCATCATTCCTCTATCTTCCCTCTCATTCACACACATATATTCTGTCTTAGTCCTGCTGACCTTCATTCCTCTTCTCTCTAAAGCATATCTCCATCTCTCCAGGATCTCCTCCACCTGTTCCCTACTCTCACTACAGATCGCAATATCATCTGCAAACATCATAGTCCACGGGGACTCCTGTCTGATCTCGTTTGTCAACCTGTCTATCACCATTGCAAATAAGAAAGTGCTCAGAGCTGATCCGTGATCTAATCCCACCTCCACCTTAAATGCATCCGTCACTCCCACCGCAGACCTCTCACCACTGTCACACTACTCTCGTACATATCCTGTACCACTCTTACATACTTCTGTGACACTCGTGACGTCCTCATACAGTACCACAACTCCTCTCTAGGCACCCTGTCATATGCTTTCTCTAAGTCTACAAAAACACAGTGCAACTCCTTCTGACTTTCTCTGTACTTCTCCATTAACACTCTCAGAGCAAACATTGCATCTGTAGTGCTCTTTCTCGGCATGAAACCATACTGCTGATCACTAATCATCACGTCCCTTCTTAACCTAGCTTCAACTACTCTTTCCCATAACTTCATGCTGCGGCTGATCATTTTAATCCCTCTGTAGTTACTACAACTCTGCACATTACCTTTATTCTTAAAAATCGGTACCAAAACACTTTTTCTCCATTCCTCAGGCATCCTCTCACTTTCCAAAATTTTATTAAACAATCTGGTTAAAAACTCCACTGCCATTTCAGTTAAACACCTCCATGCTTCCACAGGTATGTCATCTGGACCAACAGCCTTTCCATTCTTCATCCTCTTCATAGCTATCCTTACTTCCTCCTTGCTAATCCATTGCACTTCATGATTCACTATCCCCACATCATCCAACCTTCTCTCCGCCTTATTCTCTTCATTCATCAACCCCTCAAAGTACTCTTTCCATCTGCTCAACACACTCTCCTCGCTTGTAAGTATGTTTCCCTCATTATCCTTTATCACGTTTACCTGCTGCACATCTTTCCTAGCTCAGTCTCTCTGTCTAGCCAATCGGTACAGGTCCTTTTCTCCCTTCTTAGTGTCCAACCTTTCATACAACTCTTCATATGCCTTATCCTTAGCCTTCGCCACCTCTCTCTCTGCCATGTACCTCATCTCCTTATGTTCCTGTCTACTTTCTTCATCTCTCTGACAGTCACACTTCTTCTTTGCCATCCTCTTTCTCTGTATACTCTCCTGTACTTCCTCATTCCACCACCAATTCTCCTTTTCATCCTAGAAATGTAACAGAAGGAAATACTGCCAACCCAGCTATCTGAAATTTTGTAAATAATTATATATATTAGAGCTGTGTGTTGTGTGTATATTAAACTGCTGATACAGAAGTCGGTGTTGAACAGGATTTGTAGAGTGCTGAGCTTCAAAGATGTATCCACAGTGTACCCTGTTGGAAAATAGAAGATTAACTTGCAAAACTTAAGAATAGTTGGGGTTGTTACTTTATAGCTGGGCCATAAACAAGAGGTGTTGTCTTTCAATTTCAGTGCAGAAGCAGACACAATGTCTAGAGATAGAAGTTTTTGTATCGTCTTGAAAGAGAAGTAATTACTAGGTTTAAAATGTAAAAGTGTTTTATTGTTTTCTGGCTTCCAAGATCTGCAAACATCTGAGAGATATATATTTTTCACAAGGAGATGTCAAACGCTACAGTGGGAGGATTAGCCTGGGAACTGAATTCAGGTAACAAAAAGTGATGTTATCCAAGCTAACCCAGCAGTAATATTTGATATTAATTTAAGAACTCTCTCCGAGAGAGACTGGGCATTTTGTATTTCGTCTTTGACCAGGAAACACCCACTCATCATCACCATCTGCACTTGCCTTGCTCTATAAATAAGTTCTTAGGGCATAGTAGTTCTTTTTACACTAAGATAGGAATATAGTAAAGATTAGTTTAAATGTTTTGTCTATTTATTTGAGACCATCCTGCAGTGTTGTTTTAAATATTGCCTGTGATTTTAACTCTGAAGTAACTGTGTTTGTGTACTGAGTATTGTCTTTTTCTTTTATTATTAAGTATATTTAAACCCATCTTTGTGGCTGATATTTGTGAGACATATTTAAGCTCTCAGATACTTGCATATTTATTTGGTGACACTGTACAGGCCACTCCGATAGCCTTACTTGGTCAAACTACCATTTGGATTAATATTAACATAACACAGTAGGATTGGACACCCTTTGTTAGGGGCCTTATAGTAGCTGATAAGGGTGGCTGGTGGCAGCTGGAATTACCTTATGGTCTGGGCAAAAGTGGGCATAGCTAGTAAACCTGTGCCAGCCTTTCCCAGGTAGGTGTGTGTGTGTGTGTATGTATATATATATATATATATATATATATATATATATATATATATATATATATATATATATATATATAGCAAATCTCAAAGTAAGTGTGTGTGTGAACTATTTGGGCAGGGACATGAAGCACTGGTTGGACAGAGAGGATGATGTTAGCTTGGCCACTCAGCTGAGATCTCAACCCTATAGCTGTGCCAGTGCAGAGTCTTATTGGGGATCTGGAGAAAGAGACAGAAACCAGCCCCAGACTGACTGTGGTCTCTGTGTGTTCTTAAGGGAAATCGTACTTTACTGTGTGTATACTTGTCATCCTCCCATTGTGTACATCCCCAACTGTTGCCAGCGGTGAGGATTGAGGCTCCTTGATTACTGGGCCAGTGCAGGGGCATCCCATAAGACAATACAAAAACTTCTAGCTCTAGACATTGTCTTTGCTTTTGCATTGAAACTGAGAGATAGCATCTCTTTTTTATGGCCCAGCTATAAAGCAATCTAACCTCAACTATTCTTAAATTTTGCAAGCTAATCTTCTATGTTCCAGCAGGGTATACTGTGGGTACATCTTTAAAGCTCAGTACTATACTAACCATGTTCAACACAGACTTCTGTATCAGCAGTTTAATATATACACAGTTCTAATACATATGATTATTTACAAATCTCCAGATAGCTGTGCTGGCAGTATTTCTTCTGTTGCATTTCTGTATAAATCATATCAGTATTCACAAATGACATAGAATTATTTACAAAATTCCAGATAGCTGGGCTGGCAGTGTGACAGCCCTTATAATATTTGTTTTGCTTGCTTAATCTTTTTCCATGCCCATTATACTTTTCTTGTGCTTGTTTTACTCTAAGCATGCCCGGTTTACTTTAAACATGCTTGTTTTGCAATCCTGAGATAATTCCAAACCCCTTATGTGCTTTTCTGATCATCATTTTATCAAATATATTAATTTTAAACATCTTGTTTAATTAATTAACCTTTTGCACCTCTCACTTGTTTAATAATACGGTTTGTGCCCTTGTAATGCTCCGTTTTACCTTTTTTATAAAATAAATAGTTTGTGCAAGTTTTCATTACCTTTGGTTCATTTCTAGCCTTTTTTTGTGCTTGTTTCTCTTAGTTTACCTTCACTGTCAATCTTTGCACCTTGTAACTCTGAAAAGCAGTCTCTGGAATCCCGGTTCTGACACCATGTCGCTCTTCCAGTCAGGAGAAAATAGAGGAGTCTTTGTGGATTCTGTTCACACACTTTATTATGTGCAAACAGGGTCTATGTCAAATAAACAAACGCTTGAAATGTCGAACATCATATGGTCGAGACCATATGATTGACATTTCAAGTGTTGAAAGGTTGACTTTAACGGTGCTGTATGGTGCAGAATGGGAGAATTTCCCTTTTCTGCACTGAAGTGCGGTCTCAGAGTTGGTATATTTAAGTATGGGGGTGTGGGGGGGTGCAGTGGAGCGTTCCCCCCTGCTCACACTGTTAAGGTATGCTTTTCTTTTTTTTTTTATTATATATTCGAACTTTCAAATATCAACCATATGGTATTCGACATTTTGAAGGTTCGAATATATAACATAGACCCGTGCAAACACATCAGGATTGAGGCTTAATAACTTTAACTTAGATAAACTTATAAACAAACTAGCTATTACATTCATACATGCTCACTCTCTGGCTGCACTCTCAAAATGGCACTGAAGCTAGCACATGCTTGCTATTTATATGCATGTGCCGACCTTGAAATGCTTCTTAAAGGTACTGCACACACACACACACACACACACACACACACACACACACACACACACACACACACACACACACACACACACACACACACACTATTCTACAGCATCTACAGTAAGTCTATTCATATTCAATGTACATGTACATTATGTAGTTACAAAGACAGCTAGAATTATAAGACCAAATAGTTTCTTAGAAACACTGTTTATGTTAATTCTAAATTCATACCCTCTCATGGCCTTACAGAATTGCACCATTTATTTAATCAGAAATGGAATCTGGCATATAATATAGCAATAACCAATAATGTCGGTGTGGTATATTGAAGATTTACCCACATTTGGTATATTTTAATCATGGGGCTAATCTATTGGATGATTTGAGGGGTAAAGTCACTAAATAATGACATATATTTGAGTTTCAGACTTCAAATCCTTCAGATAATACAGTGGATATAAAAAGTTTACACACCCCTGTTAAAATGCCAGGTTTTTGTGATATAAAAAAATGAGACCACAATAAATCATTTCAAAACTTTTCCAACCTTTAATGTGACCTATAACCTGTACAATTCAATTGAAAAACAAACAAATCTGTTAGGGGAAAAATATAAAAAATAAAAAACGTATAATAAGCTGGTTGCATAAGTGTGCACACCCTTACACTAATACTTTGTTGAAGCACCTTTTGATTTATTTACATCATTCAGTCTTCTTGGGTAGGAGTCCAACAGCATGGCACATAATTGACTTGGCAATATTTGCCCACTCTTCCTTGCAAAAGTGCTCCAAATCAGTCAAATTGCAAGGGCATCTCTTGTGCACAGCCCTCTTCAGGACATCCACAGATTTTCTATTGGATTTGGGTCTGGACTCTGGCTGGGCCATTCCAAAACTTTAATTTTCTTCTGGTGAAACCATTCTTTTGTTGATTTGGATGTATGCTTGGGGTCATTGCCATGTTGAAAGGTGAAATTCCTCTTCATCTTCAGCTTTCTAGCAGATGCCGGAAGGTTTTGGGCCAAAAGTGACTGGCATTTGGAACTGTTCATAATTCCCTCTACCTTGACTAAAGTCCAGTTCCAGCTGCAGAAAAGCAACCCCAAAACATGATACTGCCACCACCATGCTTCACTGTGGGGATGGTGTTCTTTTGGTGATGCGAAGTGTTTTTGAGCCAAATATACCTCTTGCAATTGTGGCCAAAAAGTTCAACCTTGGTCTCATCAGACCATAACACATTTTCCCACATGCTTTTGCGAGACTTGATGTATTTTTTTGCAAATTTTAGCCAGGCCTGGATGTTTTTGTGTGTAAGAAAAGGCTTCCGTCTTGCAACCCTACCCCATAGCCCAGACATATGGAGAATACGAGAGACTGTTGTCACATGTAGTACACAACCAGTACTTGCCAGAAATTCCTGCAGCTCCTTCAGTGTTGCTGTAGGTCTCTTGGCAGCCTCCCTGACCAGTTTTCATGGTGTCTTTTCATCAGTTTTGGAGGGACGTCCAGTTCTTTGCAACGTCACTGTTGTCCCATATTTTCTCCATTTTTGATGACTGTCTTCACTCTTTTCCATGATGTATCCAATGCTGTGGAAATATTTTTATACTCTTCTCCTGACTGATTCCTTTCAACAGTGAGATCCCTTTGATGCTTTGTAAGCTCTCTGCGAACAATGGCTTTAGCTGTAGCAGGTAACTGAGTAAATGTAAGGAAAATCCTACTAGGACAGCTGAACTTTATTTGGGGTTAATCAGAGTCTCTCTTATTGATGGCAGGTGTGTGCCCAAGAAGACTGAATGCTGTAATTAAATCAAAAGGTGTTTCAACAAATTATTAGTTTAAGGGTGTGCACACACGTGCAACCAGCTTATTGTATATATTTTTATTTTTTTATATTTTTCCCCTAACTGATTTTTTTTGATTTTCATTTGAATTGTATAGGTTATAGGTAACATTAAAGGTGTGAAATTTTTGAAATGATTTATTGTCTCTTTTTTTTATATCACAAAACTCTGGTATTTTAACAGGAGTGTGTAAACTTTTTATGTCCACTGTACATGTTAACATAATCTAAGTTTATAAGAGCAATATTTAAAATCTGTCCCTATTTTTGGGCCTTTGTTCCCCCATTTTCTCAGGCTTTGTCCAGATTTCTTGTACTAAGAGGTTGAGAGGTATGATGCTGCAGGATGTTGTACTTCGCATTTTCATAACTACTAATGCATTTTGAGTTAATTGCTCTGTACTATTGTTTTCATAATGGAACTTTGTTCTCCAGAACTGCAGTGAAATGAGACTTCCAAACT